>NC_035109.1:324670543-324973574 GCF_002204515.2 Aedes aegypti
ACGCAGTCGTGTTTCAAACAACATTCGCATTTGATGCCAAGCAATTACATATGTGATATAGCCACGAGGTTAAGCTTCTCGACTACTGATCTTGAGGATCAGAGTTTGATTACCGGAGTTCATTTAGAGTGTTGTTTTTTGCCATGAACCAAATGACCTGAGGCCAAAAAATTTCATCACGATTCATTGTTCAAAAGTGCATCTTGTGTCTGAGTCTTAATCACAAAAATCTCCCACTTCTAAGTGAATGAAGAGAAAGTAGTGATTTGCGCCTTTAGTCCTTTTTCTATGCTGCATATAATAAACATTGGTTTCACTTTTTTTTTTCTTTTTATGATACTTTGCCCTGACGGGGCATTCGTCTCTGTAAAAATAATTGGTTTAACTCGAAAAAAAGAATCATAATTGAACTCCGATCCTCAAGATCGGTAGTCGAGAAGCTTGACCTCGGGGCTATATCACATATGTAATTGCTTGGCATCAAATGCGAATGTTGTTTGAAACACGACTGCGTTGATGACATTTGATAGCTGTTTTCTTCAATCATCATCCATCATTGAAACAGCAAAGCTACTATGTTAAATTTTGTAGCATGTCAGCAATTGCGCCATTTGGCAGCAGCTCTAAATGCAGGGGAATGAGGAATGTCGTATTTCCGACGATTTTTTACAGGTTATCTGTAATTCGGATACAAAAATGATGTACTACAATAATGTTCAGAAATAACAAAGAAATGATACTACGGTTGAACTTTTATGATTAGGCATGAGGTTAAGAATCTTGTAGAACAAAAACTGTAGAGAAATGTATGTTTTACAGGTACTTTAATGAACAGAAATCAATTTTATGAGGTCAAAACCATCTCTAATCGGCATACAGTGTTCTCAGAAGTTGTGAAGTACTAATAATGCGTTCAACAAGTGGTATTTATTTTGATTTTCGTTTTTCAAAATTCTCGTTAGAATTTTTTGAATGTAAAAAATAGCCAAAAAACACAAATTCGACTTGAGGCACCTCCTAATCTTCTCCAAATTGGATGAAAATTTGACTGGTAGTTTGTTTTAGTATTGCAGCTAGGACAAGGGGGTGACTCGTTGAATCCCAGAAATTTTGATTTTTGTGAAACTGTCTAATACTTAAATTAGGGTAAATCACTGTTTTGGTCATTGCGCTCATTGTAGACATAGTGAAATAAACGCTGTTCTACAAAGCCAATCGGTGTAAATCATTTTGTGTTAGCGAACATCATTCACATAATAGTGCTTAGTTAATTCATTTGACCGAAAAACTCGTCCAACTTCGTTCAATAACTAATGGGCACAATTTATTTTTTCTGAAATGTTTACCGCTGTATACCTAATTTGACCACTATCATCAAAAATCAATGTGATTTTCCTATTTAAATATTTAAACAATATTTTTTGAATTAAACTCGATATAATTCGAAAATGGCTACTTCTAGAGAAATTATCCATATAATCATTATGGCTTAGAATCATTTCAAGATGCTTACTGTATCATCAGAACGCATTTATTTTGACATAAATTCAAAATTTTGAAAATCGACCAAAAGTTGTTCTTAGAAAAACTTTTTTATTAAAAATTTCTCCATCATGAAATTTTGTCCCAAACCTCTTTTTACTATCAAGATTATATGGTGAAAATTTAAAAAATTTTAGAAATAGGGTTTTTGTGTAACTTAAAATTTAAGTTTTATTGTTGAATTTTTAATGAAAATAAATAAAATATTTTTTAAGTGTATATTTTTTCACATAGTCCTATAGTTGATTTTATAGAAAAATTTTCTTCATAGAAAATTTTTCTATAAAATCAACGGTTTCGAAATTAGAATTTTTCAAATAAGTTGTATGCAAAAATTCATAGGCCATTTTCAAAAGTTACACTTTAGTCAAAATGATCATTTTTTCTATGGAAAACACTTATTCTACCATACCAAAAACATGTGCGAAATTTAATCCATATCGAAGACTATCGAGCACGATTTTTATTTTTTTTCGACTCATTCGGGATGGAATTCGTCTAATTCATCCTCGACTGAACAGTCACAATCTCAGCGTCAACACGCTTAAGCAGGGATACAAAATCAATCCAATGGCGCGTGAATGAAGTGCTAACTGAAAAAAAATCGCTCCGAGCGAGCTAAACACGAATCGGACAGCTTGGGCTTTCGCAAAGCACTCCATTTATCTGTATTGTTATTCCACACAAATTATTACGAAATAAAAAAAATTATAATATGAAAAAATGGGTTCGAATTTTGGCACAGTACCGATGCAACTTAAGATTTCGATAGTGTTGTCAAAAATAGTATGCCATCGTATTTGAAATGTTGAGGTCATTCGAACTTACATAAAACACGAATTTTCTGTGTCATCACATACAAATTATGTATGCCCTAATATTTACATCGAAATATGCCATAGACTATTTAAATTGTTCGGGAAACGGCAGAGATAATAACAAAAATAGATTTGCATGCGTATTAAGTAAACCCAAGCTTTTGTATGATAATTTAAATGGTTGTTCTATTATTATTAAAGAATGTTAAGATTTTTGTGCCAAAATTTTGCTAGTTTTGTTTGTTTTTGTCGTTTTAGTAGTCGATATTAAACTGAGAAAATTAGCCAAGTTTTTTCAGTGAGTTTTTTGATTAATGAAAAAGTAAATAAACAAAATTTGAAATGTTGACGCAGTTGATTCGACTGATTGTATTGTTCGAGGGCATTTTTCGGCTATTCAGTATAGAAAACCTTTGCGTTGATTGAATATTTAAAAATCTTCGCCAACGTTTCGGTTCTTGGTGGGACCTTCTTCAGGCCCTAAAATTTATTCATTTTGATTGAATAATTACAAAAGATACTAATTTTCATTTGACTTACTCGGTGCTATGACTAATTCCACTCAAAGATTTATTATTATTTTCTGGAGTGCTTCGTGAAGCCCAAGCAGGATGGATCGTTGTTGCGTCGTCGGATAGGTTTTGTTCTCGGTTTCGCGCGTGTTTTCGTCGATGGAGAATTTTTTTTTCCTCTGTTTTCAAGCGTCTTGCTGGGTAGTGCTTCGTGAAGCCCAAGCAGGATGGATCGTTGTTGCGTCGTCGGATAGGTTTTGTTCTCGGTTTCGCGCGTGTTTTCGTCGATGGAGAATTTTTTTTTCCTCTGTTTTCAAGCGTCTTGCTGGGTAGTGCTTCGTGAAGCCCAAGCAGGATGGATCGTTGTTGCGTCGTCGGATAGGTTTTGTTCTCGGTTTCGCGCGTGTTTTCGTCGATGGAGAATTTTTTTTTTTTCCTCTGTTTTCAAGCGTCTTGCTGGGTAGTGCTTCGTGAAGCCCAAGCAGGATGGATCGTTGTTGCGTCGTCGGATAGGTTTTGTTCTCGGTTTCGCGCGTGTTTTCGTCGATGGAGAATTTTTTTTCCTCTGTTTTCAAGCGTCTTGCTGGGTAGTGCTTCGTGAAGCCCAAGCAGGATGGATCGTTGTTGCGTCGTCGGATAGGTTTTGTTCTCGGTTTCGCGCGTGTTTTCGTCGATGGAGAATTTTTTTTTTCCTCTGTTTTCAAGCGTCTTGCTGGGTAGTGCTTCGTGAAGCCCAAGCAGGATGGATCGTTGTTGCGTCGTCGGATAGGTTTTGTTCTCGGTTTCGAGCGTGTTTTCGTCGTCGGAGAAAATTGTTTCCCCTGTTTTCAATCGTCTTGCTGGGTAGTGCTTCGTGAAGCCCAAGCAGGATGGATCGTTGTTGCGTCGACGGATAGGTTTTGTTCTCGGTTTCGCGCGTGTTTTCGTCGATGGAGAATTTTTTTTTCCTCTGTTTTCAAGCGTCTTGCTGGGTAGTGCTTCGTGAAGCCCAAGCAGGATGGATCGTTGTTGCGTCGTCGGATAGGTTTTGTTCTCGGTTTCGCGCGTGTTTTCGTCGATGGAGAATTTTTTTTTCCTCTGTTTTCAAGCGTCTTGCTGGGTAGTGCTTCGTGAAGCCCAAGCAGGATGGATCGTTGTTGCGTCGTCGGATAGGTTTTGTTCTCGGTTTCGAGCGTGTTTTCGTCGTCGGAGAAAATTGTTTCCCCTGTTTTCAATCGTCTTGCTGGGTAGTGCTTCGTGAAGCCCAAGCAGGATGGATCGTTGTTGCGTCGACGGATAGGTTTTGTTCTCGGTTTCGCGCGTGTTTTCGTCGTCGGAGAACTTCTTTTTTCCCTGTTTTCGCGCGTCTTGCTTCGTGAAAACGGTTTGTTTTCGGGACGCCAAGAAGTTTTTCTGTTCGCACTGTGTTGCGAAGAGATATTTGTGTTCAGTCGAGGATGGATTACCAACTGGTGAGTTCGTTTCATGCTTATGATAACACATTTTTTCTTGAAAGTGTAACTTTTGTGTAATATTAAAACAAACTTTGTTTGGTTCGTCACTATAAGTGTCGGCATTATGCTTGTTTTACACAATTTCAATATACATATATTTTTCTCTTTTTTACATTATTAAAAATATCTTTTGAAATGTTCGACATTGTGAATGTTGACGTATTTTTTAAAAATTCTACCAGCTCGAGACAAAAATGCACAGTAATACTCATATGTAATTTTCAAACAAACTATGTATGGTTCGTCACTACAAGTGTCGGCATTATTGCTGTTTCATATGATTTAAAATATATAATGTAATTCTCAGTTTTCGCTATTAATAAAAAATTCTTTTGAATTGTTCGATATTATAGATGTTGACGTTTTTTTTTTTTTTTTTGAATCTACTACTAAAAACTTCTCGAGACAAAAATACAAAACTAGTTTTAAATGTAAGTCGTATATTTCCCCCTTGTCCATGGATCGCATCACCGACCAAAGGTGACTCCCAGATCTTTTCCTCCCCCACTAATAAACACCCTTCCCGTGGTGATTGTGGAGATGCAGAGGTATTCTCGGTCTCTAGAAGCAACAATCATTACACCCTAACATTCCTTCCCCATCCCAACTGACTGTAAGGACTTGGCCGGCGCCGTTATTGATCAATAATATTAGATCTGCTAAAATTGCACTTCGAGAGTAAGCGGAAACTCCCATCCCTTATTCATTTGGATCCCAGTGCAATTCTTACCAGTTCCGATCAATCACGGAGTAGCAACCATTGACATGTACAGTCAGTCTATGCTATGCTATGCTATGCTGCAAAGATTTATTATTATTTTCTGCTTCGATACAACGTAAGGTGTTGAGTAGGGTGGTTCAAAATAAAAAAAAAAGTTTGAAAATAAAATCTCCCATATTTTCTACACCATCCTTATCATGAAAATAATGTTCTGTGAAATTTTCAGTTTTCTAGGTGGTGATTTGAAAGTGGTCCAAGGACAGAGTAGGTTCATATGGAAATTACTATTAAAAATTTTGAAAAATGTTTCAAAAACGTTAATACTGAAATCTGAGTACAAACTTATCATCCCATAATAGAAACTCATTCTTCAAACCTTAAAAATGATATTGCTCAAAAGAGAAATTCAATCCGATGGATAGGAGAGGTGATATTCATGAGTTTGTTTGCTACTATTCAGCTTCATACGGGATTATAGCCCTGCAAACACCTACAAAAATCTCAAACAAAAATAGCTCAAAAAAGATTTGTTTTTTCAGCAACATACTTCATTGAAGAATGAATTATCACTGTGGGATGATAAGTTTGTACTAACATTACAGAAGTAGCGTGTTTGGAACATTTCTCAAAATTTCTCCATAGTAATTTTCATATAAACCTACATTATGTTTGGGTCACCTTTAAATCTCCACCGAAAAAGCTGAAAATTTCATAGAACAATATTGTTATGGTAATGACGGTAAGGAGCGTATGGGAGATTGGACTTTCGTACATTTTTAAATTTTGAATCGCCCTAGTGCAGAGCTACTTGGACATTTCCATGATTCATTTTGGCATGGAGGGTTTTTCTGGGCCGAATTGTCAAAAACTTTGCAATAATAAGCATTTTAATACAACGCACATTGCTGCCATATATGAGCTCAGTAGTTTTAAAAAACCCCACTGCCAGAGTCAATCAAAAGTGCCAAGAATAGGACCCAGCTCCCTAACTTTGATATAACTTAATGGAAATTAAAATCCTGAAGCTACCTTTCCGGTATAGAACTAATGATTTACATATAATATCCAATGTTGAAACATTGGAAAAAATGTCAAATAAAATTATTAAAAATTAAAAAAAGATGTTGCGGTCTTCTATTGCCTCGATAAATGCGTTATATAGGTATCTAGGATAAGTTAGTTTGAGTAAATTGAAAGCGTTTTGTCCTCTTCTTCTTCTTCTTTCTGGCGTTACGCCCCAACTGGGACAAAGCCTGCTTCTCAGATTAGTGTTCTTATGAGCCCTTCCACAGTTATTAACTGAGAGCTTTCTTTGCCGATTGACCATTTTTGCATGTGTATATCGTGTGGCAGGTACGAAGATACTCTTATGCCCTGGGAATCGAGAAAATTTCCTTTACGAAAAGATCCTCGACCAGCGGGATTCGAACCCACGACCCTCAGCATGGTCATGCTGAATAGCTGCGCGTTTACCGCTACGGCTATCTGGGCCCCTATCTTGTCCTCTTATAGCAGGTGAAACTAACGCACATATAACAATTCTGAACTGCTACGGCAAATGAAATGTAATATATTGTTAACAAAATAGTTATAAATGCTTATTTTAGTTTTACCAAAAAAGGGTCATAGTGTTTTATAACAAAACAAACCTAGATATAAGAAATGAATATTATGTTTTTAATGAAACTAATAAAAAAAACCGATATTCGTTATACCAAAGAGTTACTCACTATAATATCAAAATTTAAGTTAAATCAATCCATCATGAAATTGTGTATATTTTTGTTCTGCTCAATACACAAGTATGATGGCTTCTTAAATACAATTTAAGCATCTGCGAACACTAACATTTTGCAACATCGCCGTGAAGCACGCCACCCTTCATTCCACTCCCGAAAATTGGATCACATTCTGAATGGGATAATTCCGCAAGAGGGCAAAAAAAGCCATGCATAGAACGAAACTCTTGCTTCCCTATTTGCCATAATATGCTTTTATATGTTCATAATTTGCTCCCCACTCCAAGCTCCTCAAAAACAGAAACTCGAGCCTTGGTCTCTGATCCATGAAACGTCGGTGGGGAAGCACTACGATGGGTTTCGGGTTGTGGCGCGGTAGGGTATTATGAAGCTTTCTCAAAACAATTACCAAAGCCGGGAAAACGGCGTGCCACCATGAGCTCGACGCCACGCAGCACCCATTCAGCAGCTGTACGTATAGGAGTAAAAGGATCATTTTCGTGGTCAAAATGTATAAAATCATTTTTAAATTATGAATGTTAAGATTTTAATCAATACATTATGAAAATATTGAAATCTTAAGCTTGCATCCATAAAAAAGATTGGAAATTGATTGAGCTGTTCTAAAGCTATGATTTTTATTTAAATGAAAAAATCTAATGCATTGAGACCTACAGTGTGTGCCGATGAAAAACGACTGATTTTTTATTTTTGAAAAAATATATCTCAAAAACTGAAAAACAGACATCGCTAAAAATTTTACAGTAAACGTAAAACCTCCTGACAAAAAAATGAGAACAGCAAAGGGGCTATGGTCCCGAGGCCTTCAAAACACGAAAAAACGGAAATTATAGATTTTTTTTCATGTAAAAAACAATATCTGTGAAATTTTATATTTTTCCTGAAAATTCAAAATCTTGAGCTTTCATTATGTCCAAAAAGATTAAAAATCGGTCGAACGGTTCAAAAGTTATATATTTTTAAATAAAAATTTTGCAAAATTGCGATTTTTCTGGTTACCCTACTTCGGAAATGGTCACCCTAATCAAAAAGCTCAAAAACACGTGTATTCTTATTTCGGATGAGGAACAAAAAAGCAAATTTTCACGGAATTCGGAGATCAGTTTTTCACTGAATGGCTGCATAAGTATGGAACGAGCTCACCAGTTGATAATTCATCCTCAATTGAAGAAACCTTTTGTCTTTCGACCTTTTGTCATAGATTCGCGCGAAAACGATCCCGTAACTTAGACCCTCACAATGCACTGCCTCTTAGACTTATGACCAGAAATCGCACCCATTACTCCTATGTGCAGCAGCGGTTGAAAGGTTGGAAAAACTTTTTCCTTCTCTCGTCGAATGAACCGCTGGGAGAACAATATGAGTACGCACGGAACCCAGCCAGGACGACAAAAAGAAGGTGCAAATGTGTAGCAAAATTGCTATTGCTATTGCCATCATCCGTTTTTTTTGTTGTTGTTCAGAAACTACCACCGGTCGCGCGTCGTCATGCGAGTGAGTGGGAATGAATGTCAGCGTTTTGGGGAGGGAAATCAACGTTCCGAAACGCTCGCACAAAACAACCCACCATTCGTATGGTTTTAGGAAAAGGGTCGTGGCAGGCTTTTTAGGGGAGCTCATTTAGAACTTTTCCATATGACTCGACAGCTTCTCGTACCTTCGTTGGCGTGAGGAAAGCAAAGAGCAGACACATTTTCTCGAGTGGAAATGAAGAACACATGCGCGTGTAGAAATTCAAGACGAGTTTTATGATGCGTTTTTTGAAAGAATTCTTCTGCCAAACATTCTTTGGCATCCAGGGAATAGTTTAAAAAATCACGAGAAATTCAAGAGAGTTCAAAATTATTCTGTTGACTCTGGTTTGGTGAATTGCTGTTGCTAGAGCAATAATTTTGGACTCACAGATTACGCTGCCAGAAAAATGTTTTTCATACACAGCTAAAAATATGTTGTAAATTTAAGTTTGTTTTCATGCACATATTTGGAGCATCAAAATAAACTGAATTGTAAACGATAAATCGCTTATTTTTCAATCAAATGCGCTTTAAATTGACACGATCATGTAGCATTGAAGTATCTTTAGTTGAAAATTAAACTAAATACCGTAACAATGAACGAATTTGTTTTTATTTTTACTATATGCCTCAGATTACACTACATTGAAATTTAAATATTTTTTTTTCTGTGTAGTACGTACTCCCAACACAGCCTGACCTATCGGTACACCTGGAGATGACCTCAACACACTGAATCACAAATCGATCATGATTTGAGATTGATAGATTGAGATTGATGGTAGACACTTCTCAAAAATTATCGACGTCGGGACCTTTCGTGGCACAAAAGTCAATTTAAACCTTTGTTGTTGACGAACACCACCTCAGTCTTGTGATGGGACAGTCCTAGTTTCCTAGAGCTCATCCATTCCTCATATATGAAGATAGAGGGCGCTGCTATCAACTCTACTTCCTCCATCCATTCGCCAGAGACGGGTTACCTGGCAGCAGGCTTCATTTTGCTCATCTTGATCGGATAATGGAGAAAACTCGTACGCTCACCACCAAGGGTGGAACTGGCGGCTCTTTACTGCTACCCCAACGTGTCGCTGGTTCTAAAAAGTAAACAACCATACAAAATTCCGACCAAACAATGGTGAAGGCGTAATCAATTTTCTAGAAAACATCCATTTTGGGAATTAAGCCGAATTTGCTGATCAAATTGCCAACAGCGCACTGCAGTAGCACGTAGCAAATAACTGCTTGCAAACAAAATCTTACAAGTGCATTGATTACCTGGAATTTTGCGAATAATATTTTTTACTTTTCCGCGTTAAGCCTTAAAACTGGTTCTGGACTTAGGTTGGCGGCTTTTTAATTTTACTCCCATTTGACAGCCGCACTCCACCCTTGCTCACCACAATTATAAGTCAGCATTCGATGTGCATTGTATAATCCGTGGCTGAGAGAGTGGAGAGGAACGTTGGCTCTAGCCAAATGCACATCTTTCATTTGATAACTCTTGCTTGCTGCGAACACATCATCATTGCTTTTGAGATGAACTGAAGTTGGTTGCTCCGTCAACGCAAGAGACAACGAAGAGCTGTCTGAAAATACTCTTCCTCGAACTGAGAAATGGGAAAAAATCTCTCCCCTGAACTGAGAATGAGGAAAACCTATCTCTTTCTCTTTGTAGCGCTGAGGTTGTCGAAACAAACTCTTCACAACTGTGGGGATGAAAATAAGCAAACACAAACGTGTAAACGCTTCATCCCGCAGAGTGCGGAAGCTCAGTTTATGTGTGGGTAGAATCGCTTCTCTTTTTTAGTTGATCGTTGAAAGAGGGAGAAAGATGGTAAATCAAGAGCAACGAAGAAGCCTGCCTGGCAGTCTCCCCGCCTTCGGTAGTAGCATCAGTTTCTGTCGCTTCCATACAATCGGGAAGATTCCTTGATGTGTGGAGCGTTGCACCATAGCTTTGCAACTCTACCTTGTGATGGTTAGAGCACGCTGGAGATTGTCCGTTGCAAACAACATTCGGTACTGACGCCGGCCACGGTACAGTATGGAACCCCAGTCAACATTTCGGATGGTATAATTTTCACTATACATCATTATCCTCCTTTCTGGCGTTACGTCCCCACTGGAACAGATCCTGCTTCTCAGCTTAGTGTTCTTATGAGCACTTCCACAGTTATTAACTGAGAGCTTACTATGCCAATGACCATTTTTTGCATGCGTATATCGTGTGGCAGATACGAAGATACTCTATGCCCTGGGAAGTCGAGAAAATTTCCAACCCGAGAAGATCCTCGACCGGTGGGATTCGAACCCACGACCCTCAGCTTGGTCTTGCTGAATAGCTGCGCGTTTACCGCTACGGCTATCTAGGCCCCATCAATTATTTATGAATCAATTCACTCGTATAAAATGCATGAAAAGGCTATATACAAAGTGGAGGCCATATACGCACTTCGTACGACTTTTTCGGACTTTCCGTTATCAGCAATACGATGCCACAAAATTTCGATGAAAATTAAAAAAAAAATTCCATCCAGTCTTGAACACAGGACCTTTGGATCTCCAACTCGATACCATACCACTACACCATCAACTGCTTCATGATAGGAAGACGATTATTTGCAAACATGAAATCAAGTATCCTATACAGCGACACACGCTTTGTTATTTTTTGAAGCCCACTGCCAGAGGATACCAACCTCGGGTGGCAAGAGTTTTGCTACGTTATTGCGATATTATCTGATGCTAACCTGGATTGATATATGATCTGTCCGTTCATACAACTTGACGCGATTCTAGATTATACTATTTTCAGCATGGAATGTTGTCAACACAGTTTGTAGTGCAGAATTATATACAATTTGTGTTAACATTTATATATTTGAATTTGGCATATAACGCACTCAGGCAAATGGACTATCGATAAACATAAACGCCCTTATGAAAATTCGCCACAAGGAATCGGGTTGAAATTCATGAATTTACCTTATGAAATCGAAATTTAAATACAAAAATAGTTTTCGCGGCAACCTGGAATCGAACCAAGGACCTTGTGATCGATAGGCTCGTCCGTACACCCCGCGCCTATTGACACCTTGGTGATTAATGATGCTAAAACGATACATAAAGCGTTCGTATTGCGATAACCGTTCCATCTTTCATAACGCAAAATGTATGAATTTCGATAGTCCAGTTCGCTGCGTGTGCGATTCTGATTTTTGACGTGAGAATATGTGATTTGGGGCCCACATTCTTCTACGATGTGAAGAAAGCAGCGCAGGCGATGATGCTGCAGCAAGATACCCGTTAAATTTGGAACGATAGACAAAACAAGCAAAGGCATCTGTTCCGGGATAAAAACATGGACAACATATGGAAGAGTTTAAGCAGCTGCATCGTAATCCAGCAACGCGTTACAAGACAGTTCTACAAAAAACGTCCCGCAAAGAATTTATAAGAATTTATTAATTCTGTTAAATATTGTACTGAGGTATTTCTCTGTGAGTTGCATCACATAATTTTACCAAAAAAATATTACAAATTCTCAAACGAAGTACATCAAAAGTCTTTCAGAAATATTTCTTAAATACATCACGAATCCACGTAAGAAATTCTTCTAAGTTTTTTTTCAATTCTGATTCAAAATAATTGTCTATGAAAAGTGTTTTTGAAACTAGAGTTTCTAATCCCGGGAACATTTCCCGGGAAATGGAATTTCACGAATTCCCCGTTTCCAGGGAAACGATTTTCTGTTTCCCTGGATTCCCGTGTTTCCCAGGATTTCCATAAATCTTGGGTATTTCTATTGAAAAAAGCATTGACCGTTTATTTTCAAACAAAACCAAAGCACAACTTACTTTTCATGCCATTCTTATCAATGACCCCACTAGATCATTAGTTATAATTTGAATGTAATTTATTGCTTTTCGTAATCAATTTTTTTTTTCTCAATAAAGATAATATGCTATACAAAATGAAAGATTTTTGGAGGGATCTTCTCCATGCATTGAGTACGCTTATGAAATTTTCATAGATGTAATAGTCACAATTTGCAACATTAAATTCTAGTTGGTTTCTATCACATCTTGAAAAAATTGATTCAATGTTGATAAATACTATTTGAACTTCATACGGTTTGTCGAGAATATGCTCAACATGAAATTTTGATTAATGATATAAACTTTCTTGTTTTAAAGTTTATCTTTTAAAACGAAATCAAACTTTTTTTGAGGTGCACGAATAAATTTTTGACGAAAAAAGAGAAATCACCGTATAGATTTACTGGTATAAAATAAATATTCATGGAATATACATAATTTAAAAAAGAAAATTTTATCAAATTATGCATTCTTTTCACGTTCTTATCATGTCCCGGGATCTCGGAATTTCCCGGTAAATGGCAATTTAATTTCCCTTTTCCCGGGAGTTTTTCTCGGGATTTCCTTGATTTCCGTGTAGTTTAATTAAAAAAAGGAATTTACCATCCATTTTCAAACGAAAACCTCCGCACAATTTACTTTTCATATTATTCTTACCAATGATCTCACTAGATCACTAATTATATTTCGATGTTGATTTGTTATTTTTCGGTTGCACATAAAATAGATATCTTCTCGACGATATATTAAAAAAAAAAAACAAAAAAAGATATACATGCTATACAAAATGAAAGATTTTTCGAGGGACATTTTCTATGAATTGGGTAGGCTTATTAAGTTTTCATGGATGTAACAATCACAATTTTCAATGCAAGACTCTAGTTGATTTTTATTCTTGTGCTTGAAGGAATTGTTTCTATGATGGTAAATATTATTCGAGCATCATACGATTTGTCGAACATCGAAGTGTGCGGTGATTAAAAACGGAAGCAAAAATGTTTTGCTCCGTCAATTTTCTGAAAATTGTTTTATTTTGCCTAGTATAGAAACATGACGAATAGTTCAAGCAATTTGTGTAATTCGTTCAATTCTGGATGTGATTTGTAAACCGCTCTATTATGGAGTTATTGCAACTAAGTATCGACAGTACCCGATGGATCGTGGGTCGCTCATCATCCTTCTTAAATGGTTCACAGATAAGGAGACGTTTCAGCTGAAAGGTGTATCCGGTGAGTTTGTTTCAATTGAATCTCACATGGTTTGTGATTGCTTGAGGGCCATTGGTGCTCGAGTGCGGATAATGCTCTAAACTCAGAAGCGACAAACTGCACAATCGATGACCAATTGCTTTTAAACATTCCATGAAACATGTGAGGATTATCCTCATGATTACTCCGCCGTTTTTCATTTCATGGGGGAAAGTAATCATATAATTTGTGTACTGGACACAAATCGAACATGGGTACAAAGAGGTAAGATACTTTAATAACACTATATATGATATATTACTATATGTTGGGTATTGGGGAGGGGTAGCCTAAGGGAGTTAATTGAACTGTTGACTGGATGAAAGTGCGTGGGGTCGCCAGCCTTTTATCATAAGAATACAGCCTTAGTGTTGTCTTCCAAAGGTCTTCAAAGATATTAACTAGCCCTGCTACAACAAACCATCAGGTAGATCATTCCATCCCGGTATGATTCTGCAGCCATAGGTAATCCTTGCGCTGATGGTGGCTAAATAATCATCATCATCATACGATTTGTCGAACTGGACATGGACTGGTTTTAAAGCATAGCGCTTAAAATGAAGCCAACAGATTAAATTGAATTAAATTATATTACTCACAAAAATGAGAAATAACTATACAATTCTACCGGTAGAATAAATACAGTCGACTCTCCACAACTTGATATTCTATAACTCGATATACAGTGATACCTCCATGAGTCGATGTTCCATGACTCGATATCGACTCATGGAACCGTACTAAAAACAAAATTTCATGATTTCATGATTACTATGATGGTCCCTAGAAGCAGCTTTCCAAAAGATTTCTGTTCCATGACTCGATATTTCCATGAGTCGATGGTCCCTTCAATATCGACTCATGGAGGTTTCACTGTAATTTGTAACCCGATGGATTTTCGAATCGCTTAAAATTTCCACACACCGTGCTCTTCATAAGTCCTAAGATAAAGATAGGACAACTGGGAATAAAATTGAATCCAGTTTGTGATCCAGTCGCTGATTGGTTGAATTTGATGTCTGCGATTGTGTTGCTGCGTGTGAAAAGTTACCATCGGATGCGTTTGTTTTGGTTTTGCCCGTGTTGCCGGATTACTATGTTGGGTCGTAATTTTTTTTTTTGCGGTTGTGCATAAAAGTTCGTAGCCGACCGATGTAAACCTAACAAAAAAGTGAAACAGATCGAAATTAAGTGCAAAGCGTTAAACTGTATACGGAGCAGGAAATCTCACCCGGAGCACCATTTTTATCGGTTCCCGAAGGACCCGAAAGTGCGTAATGAGTGGATTAAGATTTGCGTGAAAAATGAGAAGGACATACCGTTTTTTAAGCTGACAGCCGGATGCAGATTGTGCAGTGTTAGATTGGTCGTATTGGGCTTCAATTAGTTCGTTTTGTACTTGCCCTGAGTGTTTTTTAACCTTTCAGTCGTCGCGCGGTTTGTTACCGTCAGAATCACCACGCTGCCGTTGTGAACGAAAAGCGAGGTTTTTTCAACAGTGTTGTACAAAATACAACAGCGCGACGACTGAAGTGTTAAAGGACTTAAAGGGAATCTCAATCCAAATCCGAAAATGGCCACTTTGGCAATAGAAGCTCTCAGTTAATAACTGTGGAAGTGCTCATTGAACACTAAGCTGAGAAGCAGGCTCTGTCCCAGTGAGGACGTAATACCAAGAAGAAGAGATACACTATAATTCACATAATCACCACAATTAAAAAATAAATAATAATTAGGAAATATTTTTTGTGAAATAGTGTACCGTCTTCCATACAAATGGCAACACTGTTTAACGTAACATGCAAGGGTGGAAAATTCACAACTGGGCTAATGAATGAAAAGAAGAACAACTTAAAGAAGCCAGGTGTCCGATCTTATCTTAGCATAAGTCGATATTTCTATAACTCAATATCTCCACTAGTCGATGTCACGTGAGAGGTAAATTTCCCTCCATAACTTAATATCTATTTTAAAATCCTTCGTATTCGGGAAAACTTAGTCTAATTATTATTAAGAGGTGAATAAATACTTGTAATTTCTAATAAAAGTTGGATAAATATGATATCAAAAGAAATATTGTAGGTAAAACTAACGTGGTTTTTCGAGCATTTCTAATGAAAATTTCAAATAATACCTTTTAAGATACTATCAACAAAATATTATTGCTTTCTTACAGAAGTGATCATACATGTATTGGAAATATAGAAATTTGTTCCTTCGATTTTGGGATTTTCTGTGTCGTTATATTCTAAAATTCGATAATTCTATGAGGGACCATCGACCCTTGGATATCGAGTTATGGAGATTCGATTATATACATAAAATACGAATAATTTATTATAGAAATACCATCAAATTTGCTTTATTTTAACGTTTTTAAGATTTTCTCGGGATCCCGGGATTTCCCGGGAAATGCCAACTGCATTTCCCGGTTTCCGGGAAATCAAATCCTGAGAAAATTGGAAACTCTATTATGTTTTTTATACCGTGCACCCTCGCTTTTTTGAACGGTACCTCATGCAAACCATTGGGGTTTATTTTTACTTTGAACTCCTAGCCACCCTTCGAACAACAGCAAATTGTACTTCTGTTAACCCCTTTGGCAGTTTTGTTTTGGTTCTGCGTTCCGTTCCACAGCATTCCATTTCACTTTACTGTATTCCATGAGCTGAATGACGTTTGTACCATTGTTAATCTCAACGATGTGCAAATTAACGGGGTACAAATTAAAAAAGTGTTCAGATTAAATGTGATCAAATTAACGGGTGTACACGGTATTAAACTTTCCTAGGCGTTTCCGAACATTTTGTACCAAGGGGGCACCCGACCCGTCTAGACATCAGACCCGGGCATTCCGAAGCCCAAACCCGGCACTGGGTATATGGTCAGGAGTATCGTCAAAAACTTTCTTATTATTGATAATAAATATCCGAGCTGTTTAGTAGAATACCTATAAGTAGATGAAAAAACTGAATTTAGTACTATACCATTTAATTCCACTAGAGTTTGTATCCTTTGACAGATACGCGTATTTCGACCTCAACTGTAAGGCCGTCTTCAGTGTCGTGTACTAGACTCGAGTACAGTCTAGTACACGACACTGAAGACGACCTTACAGTTGAGGCCGAAATACGCGTATCTGTCAAAGGATACAAACTCTAGTGGAATTAAATGGTATAGTACTAAATTTGTTTTTTTTCATCTACTTTCTTATTATTATTTTTCTTATTTTTTCCGACAGAAATTCAGTTAATTTTTCCAAATTTAGTTTAATCCGAAATAACCCAACATTTTTCTTTGGTAGTTTTTCAAAACCTAAGTGTGTGTTGCTCTATGAATCTGAAATAAATTTGATATGGGTTTTGAGTGATTAGTTAATATTTTTATAGTATATTAGGAGTAACATCTGAAAGAATCATTTAATGTTTTCTTGAACTATTCCATGGAGAAATCCTCAGTTACTCCAGAAAATCCTAATAAAATAATAAATGAACAACTGGATGATATTCTAAACTAACAATTGGAATTTCTATGTCATAAGTACATAGTGGTATCTTTCTTGAGAAATGGTAAAGCATTCTCTGGCATAATTCTTGGAGAAAATTTTTAAGCAATTCGAAAGAGATTCTTAAAGAAATTTTGTTGTAAGGTCAGAAAGCCTTAAGAAAGTTCAGGTAAAATCTGCTGAATAATAACTACTACTACTAATCTCAGGAATGGTTTTACGTGGGAATTCCAGGAGTGAAAAATAGCTAAAGAATTCTTGGAGAAAGCACTGAAAAAGTACGGAAAAAACCATAGCGAAACCCCGTGAAAATTTTCTGGGAATACTCTTCAAAGTACATGTTTGACGACCTTAACAATTTGTGGAATAATCACGAGGGATATTCATCGTGAGCTCTTTGGAAGAATTCTTGAAGGGTTTTTTCACTAGACTTGGCAAAATATGAATATTTTCCGTAGTAAAAAGTGAAACTTACAAAAACCACTGATACGTAGCGATATGAGACAATATCAATAAAAAATAAAATCAATGCAAATCTATGCAATCAACGAAATTTGTAGAAATCGTGATTATTGCGGCTGACATAACTTCTGTAAAACAAGAATGTTACTCAAATTACTCAACGTTACTCAAATCGTAAATCAAAGAGATAAAGGGTCATGCAAAAATAGAGAAATTTCATTTCCATGAGTGTGCCTTGTGCTCTTGTGTCTTAGGCTTATAATACAACTGCTTTTTGGTTCTTCTTCTCCTCTTCTAGGCATTACGTTATCATTGGGACAGAGCCTGCTTCTCAGCTAAGTGTTCAATGAGCACTTCCACAGTTATTAACTGAAAGCTTTCTTTGCCAAAGTTGCCATTTTTGCATTCGTATATCGTGTGGCAAGTACAATGATACTCTATGTCCAGGGAAGTCAAAGAAATTTCTATTACGAACAGATCTTGGATCAACCGAGAATCGAACCCAGACAACTTTAGCATGGCTTTAGCGCAGCCTCTATCCACTCGGCTAACGAAGACTCCTGTTTTTGATTATGTTTATCCATTTTAGTGCAATGCAATCCAATATCGGCCATCCCATCAAATCATATCAGAGTTCCCACAACGCAACGCCAAACCATCTCTTTCACTTATCGACATGATTGACATCGTTCAACTCCGGATTACACCATTCCACCGATAGTGCGTTCCCATCGTCCAAGCTTCGAAATTCCTTCCGAAGGTGAAAGTAATAAGCCCTGAACGGCTCTCGTTCCGATTCCGTTGTCAATGCGGATAATATTAGCCTAATGGTACTCGGCAAAGCGATTCGATACAATCTTGTCGGCTCCATACTCCATAGATACTATGTTGCTCCCGTTGGCTATCGAACCCAAGGCTTTACACACCAAACAGCGTGATATCAAACCGACCGTGAAAGAGGAAAAAAGCGTCAACCGCGAGATTTATAATCCCATTGTTTGAATTGAATCAGCGGGAAAAAAGAGAGCTAAAACCAGCGACCTGTCGGGTTGTTGCAGTCCAGAAAACAGTGTGTGAGAATGTCTCTATTCATCACCCCTCGCAAATCGGGGAGCAGCAGCGGCAGCGCCATGCGACAGTGATACAATGAAATAAAAAATGGGAATGGAGAGGAAAGCAATGTGAGAGATTTGCGATTAGTTTTTATTATGTGTGATTCTGTCGAGTCGGACAAAGTGGACGAAATGCCAAACTCAAATAAACATGAAATTCTTACTGATAAAAAAATACAAAAGTTAATTTGTATATTCTTATATTAAAAAAGTTGAGAATTGAAAAATTAAAAATTTTGTTGTTCTTAAGAACTATTGAAGTTATTCAAATATCTTAAACAATCGTAAAATATAAAAAGAATAATTGTAAAGGGATTGTCCTTGAATATTTTCAAAATTTATATTTGACTGTCCTTGAAAATTTTTGAAAAATCTTGAAAATCAGCCATTCCATGAACAACCGATCTAGTGGGTCACTGAATTCCATGAAAATTTGCTATTTTGTTCCTTATCTGAAATAAGAATACACGCGTTTTTGGATGTTTTTTTATTAGGGTCACCATTTCCGAAAAAAGGTGACCAGAAAAATCGCGACTTTGCAAAATTTTTATTTAAAAAAACATAACTTTTGGACCGCATGACCGATTTTCAATTTTCTTAGCCAAATGGAAGCTTAAGTTTTTGCTTTTCAAGAAAAATATAAAATTTCACAAAAATTGGTTTTTGACATAAAAAAAATCAAAAATTTACGTTTTTTCGTTTTCGAAGGCCTCGGGACAAAAGGGGCTATTTCTATTTTCTCATTTTTTCTTGAAAGTTCAGCAAATTTTACGTTTACTGTCAAAATTTCAGCGATGTATGCTTTTCAGTTTTTGAGATTTTTTTTTTGGAAATTAAAAATCAGTCGTTTTTTATCGGCACACATTGTTTTTATTTAAAAAAAATCTTTTGTTTAACTTTTAAACAGCTCAACCGACTTGCAATCTTTTTTTATAGAATAAATGCCTAGAATTTCAACTTTTCGAAAAAAAAACAAATAAAAATAAATGTGTTATATATTTAAATAAAAATTTTGCAAAGTCGCGATTTTTCTGGTCACCCTATTTCGAAAATGGTCACTCTAATCAAAAAAATCCAAAACAGGTGTATCCTTATTTCGGATAAGGAACAAAATAGCAAATTTTCACGGAATTTGATGACCCACTAGATCGGTTTTTTATGGAATAGCTGAAATATCAAAAATTTTGGAAAATATTAAAGATTTTGAAAAGTTAGTTATTTTTCTTTATACGGTTGTTTTGAAAAAAATCACATCTTTCAATGTTCATATTTTCAAAAAATATATTAATTTCATATTTAAAAGAAAAAAAATTTACCTAAGTTATTCAAACTTTGCAAGATGGGATGGTGTTAGAAACAATTATCACTTACCGATGCAGACGGGCAAATTTCCGATCCCAACTTCTACATTCGTAATTCAATTAGTTCAGTACAAATCCCGTCGTTTTATGTGATTGTAAAATTTAGCCAAACCATTAAAGTTAGCCTCCCGCAAAGCCACAAACGTTTGTAACTGTGTGTGCAGTGGCTTTAAACTTTGTCCCTCGTATCTTTTTAGTCCGTCTGGCACGGTGCGTGGTGGGCTCGGATCGGACCCATCCATCGTTTTGCCACCACCGGAAAAGTGAAACCAAGGTTAACCGGCACCAAAACGGG
Organism: Aedes aegypti; assembly: GCF_002204515.2. Lineage (NCBI taxonomy): Eukaryota > Metazoa > Arthropoda > Insecta > Diptera > Culicidae > Aedes > Aedes aegypti. The sequence continues at coordinate 324,690,767 of NC_035109.1, forward strand.
AAAATAATTTGATTTACGATCAACCTCGGCACCACCACCGTCACTTCCGCTTCTGGACTCCCGAGAATGGCGAGAAGGGTTCAACCGAAGCCGGAACTTGTAGTCCGTCCTTACGGACGATGTTTGGTGGTTTTTTGCTCCGGTTCCGATCAGTAAGAAATTACAAAATTATAGCAACCATAGCTATCATACAAAACAATTGCCAAAGAGTAAAAAGAGGCACAACAGTTTCAAAAAATCTTGTTTTCAAAAAAGAAATTTTTTTCACGACCTTTCGGCTTTTGACCTTTTGTCTTTCTTTTTTTTCTATAGTTGTATAGTGTTCTTAAATCATGTTTTTTCCAAAATATCTAAATACCGTAAAACGGGGTAACTTTGATAATGCGGGTAACTTTGATAGTGCGAGACCCACAACATATTAAACGAAATAACGAAGTATCTGTAAATCAGTTAAGCAAAACAAATGCAAAAGTAAAAAATATTAGTATGACACTTCATGTCAAAGCTGTTTTCATTGGAATCAAGTGCATTTGAGGCTTTTTATACGAATATAAAAAATTGACACAATTTTAGCATTTTCGAAACGCTTACAAACAATCTGTTCTACGATCACTATCTGATGTAGTTTTGAATAGTTGGCCACTTATCTTTGACAGTCTAGTTATCATAGAACTTGAATACGGTCTCAAATCTCTTAGCGAATAGCATTTTCACAAACTGGGACCATTTTTGTAATCTAAGTCAGAAATTTCCATATAACGTTAAACGCCTAGAGGTATGCAATGCCCTACAAATGTTCGATATTCATTCAATTTTGTTCGATTCATACTCCATTATCAAAGTTACCCCAAAACAGAAAACCAACTTTCGATTATATGAAAAATTATATATCCATTCATAATAAATCTTTTTGAAATCTATCAACTGCAATCGATAGCTAGGATGCCAGTACTTGTTTTAAAAATATAAATTATTATTCTTTGAAACAGCATGCATAAATATTCAAGTTTTCTTCGAAAAAACTATCAAAGTTACCCCGTTTTACGGTATAACAAACTGTTATATTAGTAATAGTCGATAATATTATTGAGTTTTTCATTCAGTTATGCCCTTCTGTTCGGAGTCACATACCCATACTTAGTATGTGTGTGTATCCCTAGCGAGACGGTTCAGATCAGGCCGGATGTGGGATGACATTTTCTCCATTTTTTTTCCTGGTGCTGGTGGTGGAGCAAACCTTATCGCAGCAGGATGGTGGTTTCTGGTTGGTCGGCAAGTCGGACGCCACGGACTCAATTAAAAAAAAGTTGAAAGTATCCCCTCGTTCGCACTTTGGGATGAAGGTTTTTTATGAGGATTTGTGTGTCTCATTTTTTTGCGTTTTTTCCTTGTTAAAATCGTGATTTGGGGAACGAAATTACGGGAACAAGGAGCCTTTTTCCGGGATATTAGGTGCGAAATGGCTTAACGGTGAAATGTTTAATATTACATTCATTTTCACAAGCAGACAAGCATACCCGGCACGCAATGCAAAAAAATAAGACGAATAATATACTTGAAAGAATCAATAGATAAAGATTCGCTTAAAATAACCAAAAATTCCTAGGGCTTTTAAGATAGGAGCTCCCAATTATTTCTCAATCACTTCTAGGGATTCGAATGAGTTTAATCTGTGTACAAAGGTTTTCCAAAAAATAACAAATCGAGTTTCAGAGGTTCCCAGAACGTTTCTGGTAAGTTACTACTCTAAGCAATCTCAGAATTCAGCAAGCAGTTTTCATCGATTCTCTTAAATTGAATACATTTTATTCTATTTCCAGTATATTTTATTTTTTTAAGGTTCCTGAAAGTGGAAAAGACACCAAAGGATTTTTAATGATTTTTTAAGGTTCCCAGAACTCTTCAAGCGGAACACAAAGGCTTCCAGGAAGTACCCACGATATCTTAGAGTTGATATATAAGGTTTATCAGATATACCCAGTATGAACTCGGAGAATATCCGATAAATACCAAAGTCCTCTAGACGTTCTTGAAGCATTTCTAGATGCTACTAAATGTTCCAATGGGGTTCATACACATTTTAAAATAAGACAGAAACACGAACATTCGTCAGGGATTCTCTGGGAGTTTATAAAGATTTTCCCAAGGTACCATCATCGTCCTAATGGGTTCAAAGAGGTGCACAGAAGATTTTTTTTTCATAAGCATGCCAATTGGGTTTCAGAAGTTCACAAGGAACGGTTTTCCGATAAGTTTCTAAAGGATTATCAGGGGTTTTCAAAGGAAATCCAGCAATTTTCCGGTGTTTTCAAGCGATTTGCAGAAGTTTCCTTGGGCTCCCAAGAATTCATAATAAATTTTTGATGGGTTATAGATTGCGGCTTTTTTGTAGAACCGCTAGGATACCAATTTCTTGAATACGTCTGCTATCAAAAAGTTTCCATAAATTTGAGACTTATCTTGTAAACTTCTAGATGTTTTTTGATAACCTGTGCAACTCTAGCGAGAAAAAAAAACTCGATATACATTAAATTTTCATAATCATCTAGTTCAGACATAGTGTGTACTGTATTTTGATAAATAACTTCCGTTCAATGATCCACTTTGCATTTTTTTAGCCGAAATCGCATATAATTGAGAACGTTAACAAAGTTTTCCATATTTCGAATTGAGAAAAAATAAAACTTTTGCGCATCAATGCGTGCATGATATTCGGCGTAGAAAATGGTTTCTTGAATTGTGGTGTGAAAGTTAGTTTTCGCAACACTGTGAGCTGTCGTGCATTTTATCAGTCAAAAGCAATTGTGCTCATATGATTGGGCTGTATTTTGATAGGGCCAGTGAATTTTAAAGGAAATCCACATATATCATCATGCTGATAGAATGAAGGGGGATATCCGCGGATCTAAATATTTTATTATAACGTTGTAGTATTGTGTTTTGACCACTCACCATATCACAGTGAACCGTTAGTTGTGCGACGAATGAAAGCTGATTGCGACCAAAATAAAAATGAATATGACGGATATAGGCAAGGGATAATTTCATTGCATTATTTCCAATAATTATTGTTCCACAATTTGAAATCCTCTTTGGGAAAGAGGCACCGGTTTGTAACAGCACCATTCACTGATCAAAGCTTAATACGATGGAAATTAGCACATAACCCTGCCGGTTTCTTGAAAAGCTCCAAGAGCACAAATCTAGATGATCAGACAACCTTTCGTGCTGAAAATCTATCGGCAGCACTAATGAAATAATATGATTTGTTCGGAAAGAATAAGAAAAAAACAGCAAGTGAAATTGTACCATCATGAAAAGTAACCTCTTATCAGTTCCCACTACAGATTTCCACCCCTTGTAACACAAAAATGAAACTTATTTTGATCATCTTTATGTTTTTCTCGGAAAGATATCGTAGTGGAAAGCAAGTTGTGAAAATTTCATTAAAATTTGAACATGTTCCAATCCTCTGGATTTTTTTAAATTTCGTATGGAAAACGATTTTGAAAACTTCACAGCCCATTTTCTCAATGCCTACTTTTACAGATAGGACTGACTTGCGATTCATGGCAAAAAAAAAACAAACACTCAAAACTCGAGGTTTGGCAGCTTGGCATCGTCACATTAATGGTCAATGGTTATCACAAGTTTGCTACCTTCCATTAGACGGGGTCGTGGGTTCAATCTCAGGCCCGTTCCTTTCCCATATTTGTACCATTCTTCCTAATAGCTATCTTTATCTTTCTCTCTGCGTCATTATGACGCAAACATCATCAGTTCTTCTATAGCTATAACTGAATAAATCGACTTAACTGCTTACCACATTGATATACATACAGTCGAATACCTTATCGATCGCTAAAAAACACTCCTACTCCCAAGTGTTTCTTTTCTGATTCGTGGCATAACGTCTTTATTAGGACAGAGACTGCTTCTCAGCTTAGTGTTCAATGAGCATTTCCACAATCATTATCTTACCATTTTCGCATTCTTATATCGTGTGACAGGTAAAATGATACTCTATGCCAAGGGAAGTCAAGGAAATTTCCATTACGAAAAGATCCTGGATCGACCGGAAATCGAATCCAGACACCTTCAGCATGGATTTGCTTTGTAGCGGCGGACTCTAACCACTCGACTAAGGAAGTCCCTATTCCAAGAGTAGCTGTGGGAAATGCAGGAGATGCTTCAGTTTTCAAGTAACAATGGCATCTAATGAACATTCCTTCCCCTATATAAAGCTATCACTATCCTGATCAGTGTTATTAGCAATTGCTGTAATGGAAACGTTTTCGTTGACATTTGACAGCTTTTGTCTTCATCATTCACAACAAGAGCGATCCAACAAACGTACGAAAGCAAAATGTCAATTGAATTTAGCAGACCACGATGGTGTCTCCAGTGAACGGCACGGTTTTGTTTTTATCTATCAGCTTTTGTAATAAGAGCTGCATTTTATGTGCGTCGCATTCGAAATTACTAGAAAGATTGAGTTATTCTTGTTGCTCATGATCGGACGATTCTGAAATCTATGTACAATTCATGATTCATGAAAATGTCATCGTGTCAGACGACGTTCATTTCACAGTTTTTTTTTCGCATTTTTCGATGTTCCTTCTACCGGTCGAGGTGTGTGTGAGAGTTGACGGTAGCGGATGAGTGTAGAGATATAATTTGACTGCTGACCATGGATGCAAAACGAAGGTCGCGAAAAATGTCGAATGTTTACAGCACTTATCCTTAATTATCATGAAGTAGCAACTACGAAGTGTATGCTCCATCAGTTGATCGTTTTTGATCGGTCGTTGAATGATTATCACAAGCTTGCTACCTTCAGAAGGGGATCCCGGAGCAGCTACAGGGAACTCTTTGATTATTCAGACTACCTATTACATCCAGACTCTAATTTTATAAGTTTTCTTAGTACTATTAGTGTGTATGTACAAATCACACAGACCATCAACAACTTATGATTTCGCTCGAAATTCAGGTAGATAAACCTGAGAATATTGAAAACTGCGATCAATATCTCTTATTATATGTCTTGTTCATCTGATCTCAATCATATTGCTTAGACAAGGAGCAGAAATTAAGATATAATCTTAGAGATTGTCGTTTGAATATTGTCTTTGTTTATAGCATGATCATCGATTAATAAACTTTTTTTTATTAATATTCCTTGGTATTGATTCTTTACCAAATAATACACTTATTGGACATGCAAACAACTCTCATTTGTTCTGGAATATTTTTATTACTAGAGGAAACGAAATGACATAAGTAAATACACCGCACATATACCATCTTATCTGAAGAAAAATTCCAAAGTGTTTGTTCGGATAGTTTAGCGTATTGACAAGGTTGCTATGATAGTGACATGGTGTTTACGTCAATTCATTCATATAATGAACCGATGCACGAGTTCATTAATTTGAGGTTTGAGCGGTGCCGAATTCACTGGTTTCCATGGTCACATAAATAACACGGCACCACTGAAATGTCAAATAGTGAACCCGTGCATAGGTTCATTGTTCATCAAACTCAATGATTGGACGAATAAAATGACTTATGACTTGTTTTCAGATGACAAGAAGAAGAAAGTAATCAGAAAGTTTCCTTCAGTCAATTTTTGAAAGTCACTCTTTAGCAAATGTACATATTATTTGACCGACAGGTTATTGAGAGGTTCAATGATACAGATCGGAATACAAAAACGCATTTTCGAGCAACGATAGTGATGGTGGTCGCCGACCATGCAAATATGGGCTTGGGCAGTACTGTGTATGTCTAAATCAGAACCCTCCAGTGCGATTGCACCCTACCAACGTAGAATGACCAAATAGTCTAGAGTTGATGAAGACCATCGGATAGTCTACCGAATACAAAATGTGTTATTTTTTCATTACCCACTCCAGAGTGGAGACATTCGGTAGCCATTCTGTGACTCCGGCCGAGAAGGACAGAGTTTTGCAAATTCCTGAAGGCACGCTTCATTTATGGATAGTGTTTCCTGCCGTCTACCACGAATGCTACATTTGATTCTGTTGTGAGCCTACAAAGTTTAGAAGCTGGTCAGTCTCTAAAGGGGGTTGAAAGTCCGGGTGGTCGAAAAGTTTCCTGTTCAATTTCGAAGTCACGTCCCAGCCAGCGACGACATTAGTGCTGTCGCGATGATGAATCATGAAGTGTTCGTGCCACTGCCTCGCAGACTCCACGTATGTGGACCTCTGTGTGTTATACATATTTACTGACGGTTGCACCTTATCAGCATACCAGACACAGCTCCAGAAGGAGGAGTTTTGAGCTATGATCGAACTTAGCTAGTCCTGGGACTGCGTATTCCTCTGGTATGACGATAAACTCTAACAGAGTATGACAACCGGCCGTTGTTGCTTTTGCGAGGTAGTTCATAGCAAGCACGATTCCAAATTGGCAGATCACGTCATGAAGCAATGTTCCATCGGGAGTTCGCCCAGGGAAGGTGCTAACGACTTGTCACGAAAATTGAAGCTGCACGTTTCGAGTTAATGAAAATGACAAAGTGTACGATTGAATGAGCGAAAACTGTCGCCATCGCCGTTCGCCGTTGCCGGTCTGTCTCCCGAGAGGAAAAGGTGAGGAAAGTTCGAATGGAGTTTCACTATCTCGTTCGCTAACATGGGTGTAGTTAGGATTTTTATCAGTTTCAAAGTTAGCAAATTGGATCACTCTCGATATGCAAATATTTTATTTACAATCAACGCTCTTCAAAAATGTTTCCCTCTGAGGAATTTTAGTTGAAAAGAGATTAAGTTAGGTTAGGTTCCAAAAATTCTTCCAAGGCCACCAGCTTTGCTTACACCCATGATCACGAATATAGGCTGCAACGGCCAACCATGCACCAGAGAACTTATCTAATTGAAGACACGACTCGACGCTGAACGCTGGTGGCCTGTCACCCTTGAGGGGATTCCATCCGGCGAGTCGCGACTACGGCTTTCCAGCCTAGCCGAGTGGTCGAGTTGGTGCCGCAGATGCAATTTGCACCTTGTGCGAGCTTTTATGCAAATGCGATGACTTTCGCTCAAGTGCATCGTTCGGTAGAGGCGCGTTGAGGCTACTCCAGCTAGAGTTGAATCCATTAGCAGGTCTCGTTTCTTGTCAGTGTCGAAATCGATTTGAGTCAGTTCATTGGATGAAGTCTATGAAATTCCTTCACTTTCTGATTCAAACACAACCACCATCCCCACCACCGCCGGCAACAGAATTCTCATAACATTTTAATCAAACGAGGAAAACACCGCTCATAACGGTTCTGGCCAAAATCCACCCGCAACATTTCCAACTCGCCTAACTAAGACCGTTCCCATTATTCCGAAGAAGTCCCTCCGGTTGTCATTCTACGTTCCTCTCTCCGTCGTCCATCTGTGGCGGCTGACTTAATGTTGGTAGTAAACGACTGAACACAGCAGCCAACACCGAACGGGTGCTAAAAGTTTCATCGTTTGTTGTGTTTGATTTTAATTTTAAATGAATGAAATACAAACACTCCCCCATTGCAGTTTGCCTTCCGTCGTCGTCGTCGTCGTCGTCGGTTGCGCTATTCTTCGCTAACCCTTCCGCAGTGGACCAGTGGTTTCTCAACAAAAGTTCCGCCCAGTCTTGTGTCACCAAACAGCGTTCTTTAAAGTTGCAAACCCCTTCTGAGCACAGCAGCGCATTTCATTACCGTGTCTGGGCCTCGACTCGACCGGTGACCGAAGCCGCAGGGAACCAACTTCCGTGGGTGGGAAACAACGCCGGCTGATGTTCTGTTCTAGATTGAGCATCGAAACCAGCGATGCCAGATCTGCGAACTTTTAATGCATGCTGCATGGCCTCTTTTTATATGAAAAAAAAAAATGAACTTACCAAAATCTTAACTAACGCACTGCAGATTCGTTCATTTTGACTCCCAGCAGCTACTGTGGAAATTTTAGTGTAATCCTTTAGCAGTAAGGAGGGGCTAAACGGTTCCATTACATAGTACACTAAAACCTCAATTTACGAAGTCTTTTTTTACGTTAGCTCAATTTAAGTCACTTTTTTTACGAAGTAAACTCAATTTAAGTCACTTTTTTTTACGCAGTGCGTAAATTGAGAGTTTTGACAATTCTGTGGGAAATCATTGACCTCCGGTTTAGGAAAACCGTTGAAAACCCTAACAATATGGGTATATTTGGAACGGGCACGACTAGGGGATGAACAAAATCGATGTCCGACGCCATTTTGGAATCCAAGATGGCGACCTCTGGTTTGGGAAAATCGTTGGAAACCCCTACAATATGGGTATTTTTGGAGCGGGCACGACTAGGGGATGACGAAAATCGATGTTCGACGCCATTTTGAAATCAAAGGTGGTGACCTCTGGTTTGGGAAAATCGTTGAAAACCCATACAATATGGGTATTTTCGGAACGGGCACGACAAGGAGATGACGAAAATCGAATTCCGACGTCATTTTGGAATCGAAGATGGCGATCTCTGGTTTGGGAAAATCGGTGGAAACCCATACAATATGGGTATTTTTGGAGCGGGCACGACTAGGGGATGACGAAAATCGATGTCCGACGCCATTTTGGAATCCAAGATGGCGACCTCTGGTTTGGGAAAATCGTTGGAAACCCATACAATATGGGTATTTTTGGAGCGGGCACGACTAGGGGATGACGAAAATCGATGTTCGACGCCATTTTGAAATCAAAGGTGGTGACCTCTGGTTTGGGAAAATCGGTGGAAACCCATACAATATGGGTGTTTTTGGAACGGGCACGACTAGGAGATGACGAAAATCGATGTCCGACGCCATTTTGGAATCAAAGATGGCGACCTCTGGTTTGGGAAAACCGTTTGAAATTCATGCAATATGGGTATTAGAGTGGTTCAAAAAATCGTTTTTGCTCCACACCACTCTTTCGATTCTAGATCAAATTCTGAGCGTCCTCCCAAAATTTGAGCTCATTCAAATGAAAACTGAGACTGCACAAGCCCTTTAAAGTTTATATGGGAATTACTATTAGAAAAGCAAGCAACTCGTTTAATCGGTCATATTGTTAGCCCATGTGATCTTGGGGATTAGACTACGTTTATACTGTGAGATACAATAGTCAGCTACAACTTTGCCGAAGACCATTTTTAAATCGGACGCCCCAGTAATTAGTTATTGATTTTTGAATGAGTTGTGAAACTTTGGCTATAATTATTGGGCTGTTCTGTAGGCATCACTGGATATATGTAGTAAAACATAGTAGCCATGATTTGTGCGTGCTATCTTTCGCGCCAGATGCAGCAATGTTGCCTGTTAAGAAGTTAAATAAGCACTGCTGAAGAATTTGCGACTGGATATAAATCAATAACTAATTACTGAGGCGTCCGATTTGAAAACGGTCTTCGGCAAAGTTGTAGCTAATGAATGTATCTCACATTATCAACGTAGCTCTAATCCCCAAGAGCACATGGGCAAACACTATGACCGATTAAATGAATTCGTTGCTTTTCTCATAGTAATTCCCATATAAACTTTAAAGGGCTTGTGCAGTCTCAATTTTCATCCAAATGAACTCAATATTGGGAGGACACCCAGAATTTGATCTAGAATCGAATGAGTGGTGTGGAGCAAAAACGATTTTTTGAGCCACTCTAATGGGTATTTTCGGAACGAGCACGGCGAGTAGATGACGAAAAACGATATCCGACGCCATTTTGGAATCCAACATGGCAACCCCTGGTATGAAAAAATCGTTGGAAACTCATGCATTATAGGTATTTTCGGAATGGACACGACGAGGGGATGAAGAAAAGCGATGTCCGACGCCATTTTGAAATCCAAGATAGTGACCTCCGGTTGGATAATATCGTTGGAAACCCATGCAATATGGGTATTTTCAGAACGGGCACGACGAGGAGATGACGAAAATCGATGTCTGACGCAATTTTGGAATCCAAGATGGTGACCTACGTTTGGAGAATATTGTTGACGAAAATCGATGTCTGACGCCATTTTTAAATTAAATTCACCTAAACCTCAATCAACGAAGTCTGTTTTTACGCAAATTCAATAGACGTCACTTGTTTAACAAAGTAAATTCATGAACATCAGTACAGATCAGTAAGATCATTGATCCATTTGCTTATATTAAGGCGAAGTAGGCCGTCATTGAAATTTGTGGTGGGCATCGATGATTGTGGCCAAAACGTCTCACGAATGCGAATTAAAGAAAATCACTAGGTTTTGCACTGACATTGCTGAAAATGTATCAGCATATTTTCTATATGTAAGTGATACTTTTATGAATCAATATTACTTAAGATGACTGAGTTTTATCACTGTGAAATTGCAATCTGGAAAATCAACAAGGCTACCAAACCGAATAACGGGCTACTTAGCCTTAAGAGTTTATATTTTATGCTATAAATAAGTATCATCAATGTTCAACTGCTTAAGTTTGTAGATACTCAGGTCTATATATCGTGGAGTCCACGGAAGTACAAAAACATCGACACAACTCAATACAACACTTCGTTTGCAAATATGGAATGCCTTTGCAATATTGAAGAACTATCTATTGATGATTGGTTACGCACGTATATCCTAACGCCCATATTCGATAGAGATTTTATAGGACCAAGGACATCCCCACAAATTCATACCGTTTACCCACAGAAATGGTAATGGGACTTTGGAGTATTTGAAAACTATCTTATACAGGTATATTCCGTTTTTATCAACACGATCGGCAATTTTCAGTTGATAAAAACGGAACCGTGACAAAAACGGAATAATTTTCATAGACAAAATATTTTACAAATTTGAAAACAAAATTGCAGTTTTGTTAGGACAATACACATTTTCATCATTTAAACGCGCAGTATTGATGTTTAAGAGCTGTAAGGAGCATTTAGATTGTTCATTGTTTTAGGTTCTTAATGAAAATTGATTGCAGACTCCTATCAATCAATATGAGTTTGTAATGAATCATCAATAGTTTTAGTTTTCTTGGTTAGAATTTCAATAAATATAATATATAATTTTAAAACGATAATCACATAAATGTCCTATGTATCATGTGCATCATATTTGTGAAAATAACTACAAGGAAGTGAGTCAAGCTGATCTTTGTTATTTTTTTAACGGAAGATTAAACAAGAAACATCTTTTTTTTCCCACTGTTCATCCTCATCCTTCTGCTTCTTCTTCTTCTTTTTGGAATTATATCCCAATTGAGAAATAGTTTCAATAGTTGTGAAAGTTTCATTAAGATTGTAACATGTTCCAATCCTCTGGAATTTTACATACAAATAGGAAAACGAGTTTGAAAATTTCACAGCCCATTTTCTACTTTTTACAGATGGGACTGACTTGCGATTCACGGCAGTATACATAATTTGAACTAAGTACCACTTTTTTAACAGCTGGCGAACTTTGTGTTAAATAAATTGTACAACATTTTTAAGCGTGATGAAATCATGACCATACATTTCTAGGCATTTTGGAATCATTTTTACGAATATTTTAGCTTGACAGCAGCCTAGCTGCTTGTTGATTTCCAGTTCGCATCCCTTAGTTAAATACTGCTAGTCCCGTCAAACTTCGTTTTGCCATTAAGTAGGCTGCTGAAAAATTGCATGCAATCTTCCATACAAAACGACAGATTAGTTTTCAGTTGTTTTTCCAGTTAATCCAGAGAATTTTCCAAATCGTTTCCTTCACTCAAACACGTCGGAACACTTGACCAATGCGACAGTGAAATAATCATGTAAGTCTATCAGTCCGTTCTTGACCCCTTTCGTGACATACAAAAACCACAGACAAACAGACGTAACAGCTAGAACAATTATCAATTCAAAACATAGTCACGTGACCATACCCAATAAGGCAATCCATGAGACAGCTGCGATCAGCTGGTTTTTTGTTTACCACGAGATTTTGACGTTTCGTGGTCGGAGTGACCGTTCGATTACAAAGGAAAATGTTAAGCTCTGATAACACTCTTAAGTTTTGTTTACCCTTCCGTTTCGGTTGCATGCACACTTTTAGCTGTCAGTCCTATCTCGGAAAATCCTCATGGATAGCCTTATGCTAAAAATACTTCATTTGGCCAACCGCGAACTAAGTGGTGGTAGTGGGCAAACGTCAATCTCGAACAAAAGTGATACGAGCGCCACAAGTGGCTCGTCGGCCAACTACCAAATATTAGAATTGTGCACTGTTTTGCTGTGCGATGAAAATAATTAGAATGTTATCTCTGTTTGTCTGTGCAAAAACCATTCCATTTTCTATTTATTAATAAGTTAATCAAAGGCACAAAAGTGTAAAAACTCTAGACAAGCATCACCAAATTAGAACTTTTTGGTAAGAAACTCTTTTGTAAAGTTTCATGAATAAGCGTATGGCTGTTGGTATAAGGCTCTTAAGTAACCTTTAAGTCTCCATGTGGGGAAGGGGTTCATGTCTGCTCAAAGATCAAGATCCCAGTAAATTTGGGATGGTAACATGCATGACGTGGGATATCGACTTTAAGAGATAGAAGATAATGTCTAAAATGTGACGGGGACGACAGTCTCATCAAAAATAAAATAAACTTGATCATGTCTCTTGCCGTTTCCCAAACATTCTTGAGCTCATTCTCAAGTGCATCCTTTATAAAAAATCTATGGCATCGTCCATTAACCACGTAAGGGATTATGGGGGAGAGGAAGGGGTTTGAGATATCTTACGTGCCATACACATTATTTTTTATTATTTTCATTGATATTTTCAGACAAAAAAAGAAGGTTCGAAAAACCATCAAAATTGTTTTACGTAATTGAAGGACAGTCCCTATGTCTGTCAAATTTTCATACAAAATTCTTTGAAGCCATGTTAAATAAGAAATAGTAGAGGTCTCTGTAACTCTCTTAGGTACGTATTCAACAAATCATAAATTCAAGTTGTTGCTAGGACGTGGCCAGAGCAACTCTCGATTGATGAAGGATGGGTTAATCTTGTCCAACAGACCATGCTAAGTTTGAAAACTCCAATTGATTAGTGGATAAGAAGGAGTCAAACCTTATTGAATCGTATATGACTTGACACCTACATCGTAGGTGCTCAACATTAACAAAATGTTGAAAATTCAACTCTGAGGCTATTGAAAAGCATTTAAATTGCTTCAAAATAAGTATTTATTTTACATTCTAAACATTTTGAAATTAAAAAAAAAAAACAATTTTTGTGTGTTGATAAAAACGGAATAATTTGTTGATGAAATCGGAACGTGACAAAATCGGAGCGTGACAAAATCGGAACGTGATAAAAACGGAACATACCTGTAATCACTTATTATGGCCTTAGATCCAGGCTTTTATTCAATGGAGTCCTTGGAGGACTAAAAACATCCGCATAAATCAATAAAATATTCCGTTGACTTAATTGAATGGTTAAGAGACTGTGCCATATTTAAAAACTACCTATAGACCATTGATCACGTTTGTAGATTCAAAGGCCTCTATTCAATGAAGTCTTTGGTGGACCTAGGATATCGGTACAAATTATTACAATACTCATTTTACTGATACATATAGATAAGGGCCTGTGCCATATCAAAAAAGCATCTATTGATAATTGGTTACGCTTGTAGATCCTAAGACCTATATTCGATATAGATCTTGGAGGACCTAGGACATCCACACAAATTATAACAATACACGGTTTACTCACATGGGTGGTTAGAGGCTTGTGGAGTAAATGAAAAGTAACCTCTAATCTCTTATTACGGTCGTAGATCCCAAGGCCTATATTCAATGGAGTCCTTGGAGGACCTAGGACATCCGCACAAATTATTACAATACACCGTTTACTCACATGAATGGTTAGGGGCCTGTGGAGAAAATGAAAAGTGCCCTCTAATCTCTTATTACGGTCGTAGATCCCAAGGCGGACCTACGAAATCCACACAAATTATTACAATACACCGTTTACTCACATGAATGGTTTGGGGCCTGTGGAGTAATTGGAAAGTAACCTCTAATCCTTGGAGGACCTAGGACATCGGCACAAATTATAAAAATACTCATTTTACTACTATGAATAGATAAGGGCCTGTGCCATATTAAAAAAACATAAAAGGATCGCTAAATATGCCAAGACATTGCAGGTATATATTCCAGGAAGTTTTTGGATGAACTAGAACACATGTTGTACTCACTTAATTACCAAAACTTGGATCTGACAATACAAACGCTTCTTAAAAATATAACAATCTTCTAGGGTCCAGAATTGTGAGACATTCTTCTACATAGAAATTAGATCCAAAGGCTTTTATTCAATGGAGTCCTTGGAGGACCAAAAACATCCGCATAAATCAATAAAATATTCCGTTGACTTAATTGAATGGTTAAGAGACTGTGCCATATTTAAAAACTACCTATAGGCCATTGATCACGTTTGTAGATTCAAAGGCCTCTATTCAATGAAGCCTTTGGTGGACCTAGGATATCGGTACAAATTATTACAATACTCATTTTACTGATACATATAGATAAAAGCCTGTGCCATATCAAAAAAGCATCTATTGATAATTGGTTACGCTTGTAGATCCTAAGATCTATATTCGATATAGATCTTGGAGGACCTAGGACATCCACACAAATTATAACAATACACGGTTTACTCACATGGGTGGTTAGAGGCTTATGGAGTAAATGAAAAGTAGCCTCTAATCTCTTATTACGGTCGTAGATCCCAAGGCCTATATTCAATGGAGTCCTTGAAGGACCTAGGACATCCGCATAAATTATTACAATACACCGTTTACTCACATGAATGGTTAGGGGCTTGTGTAGTAAATGAAAAGTAACCTCTAATCTCTTATTACGGTCGTAAATCCCAAGGCCTATATTCAATGGAGTCCTTGGAGGACCTAGGACATCCGCACAAATTATTACAATACACCGTTTACTCACATGAATGGTTAGGGGCCTGTGGAGAAAATGAAAAGTGCCCTCTAATCTCTTATTACGGTCGTAGATCCCAAGGCGGACCTACGAAATCCACACAAATTATTACAATACACCGTTTACTCACATGAATGGTTTGGGGCCTGTGGAGTAATTGGAAAGTAACCTCTAATCCTTGGAGGACCTAGGACATCGGCACAAATTATAAAAATACTCATTTTACTACTATGAATAGATAAGGGCCTGTGCCATATTAAAAAAACATAAAAGGATCGCTAAATATGCCAAGACATTGCAGGTATATATTCCAGGAAGTTTTTGGATGAACTAGAACACATGTTGTACTCACTTAATTACCAAAACTTGGATCTGACAATACAAACGCTTCTTAAAAATATAACAATCTTCTAGGGTCCAGAATTGTGAGACATTCTTCTACATAGAAATTAGATCCAAAGGCTTTTATTCAATGGAGTCCTTGGAGGACCAAAAACATCCGCATAAATCAATAAAATATTCCGTTGACTTAATTGAATGGTTAAGAGACTGTGCCATATTTAAAAACTACCTATAGGCCATTGATCACGTTTGTAGATTCAAAGGCCTCTATTCAATGAAGCCTTTGGTGGACCTAGGATATCGGTACAAATTATTACAATACTCATTTTACTGATACATATAGATAAAAGCCTGTGCCATATCAAAAAAGCATCTATTGATAATTGGTTACGCTTGTAGATCCTAAGATCTATATTCGATATAGATCTTGGAGGACCTAGGACATCCACACAAATTATAACAATACACGGTTTACTCACATGGGTGGTTAGAGGCTTATGGAGTAAATGAAAAGTAGCCTCTAATCTCTTATTACGGTCGTAGATCCCAAGGCCTATATTCAATGGAGTCCTTGAAGGACCTAGGACATCCGCATAAATTATTACAATACACCGTTTACTCATATGAATGGTTAGGGGCTTGTGTAGTAAATGAAAAGTAACCTTTTACCTCTTATTACGATCGTAGATCCCAAGGCCTATATTCAATGGAGTCCTTGGAGGACCTAGGACATCCGCACAGATTATTACAATACACCGTTTACTCACATGAATGATTAGGGGCCTGTGGAGTAATTGAAAAGTAACCTCTAATCTCTTATTACGGTCGTAGATCCCAAGGCCTATATTCAATGGAGTCCTTGGAGGACCTAGGAAATCCACACAAATTATTACAATACACCGTTTACTCACATTAATGGTTTGGGGCCTGTGGAGTAATTCGAAAGTAACCTCTAATCTCTTATTACGGTCGTAGATCCCAAGGCCTATATTCAATGGAGTCTTTGGAGAACCTAGGACATCGGCACAAATTATAAAAATACTCATTTTACTACTATGAATAGATAAGGGCCTGTGCCATATCAAAAAAACATAAAAGGATCGCTAAATATGCCAGGACATTGCAGGTATATATTCCAGGAAGGTTTTGGATGAACTAGAACACATGTTGTACTCACTTAATTACCAAAACTTGGATTCGACAATACAACAGCTTCTTAAAAATATAACAATCTTCTAGGGTTCAGTATTGTGAGACATTCTTCTACATAGAAACGATAAATTGGCTAACCCTCGTTTTACGAACTGAGCTCCCTCGTTTTACGCACTGATTCAATTTACGCACCAACTCAATTTGCGCACCCCCGATCTAGTTCGTAAATTGAGGTTACAGTGTAGTACAAAGTAGTGTGTCAGGCGTAAGGAAAGCCATGCGCGTGGAAGAATGGAAGCGTTAGAGAAACGTCCGTCTCTGGTTCTAGCGTTTGCTATGAACGAATAGTTTGAGTGTGATAGATTAGAATGGAAGTCAGAAGCAAGTGAGAGATATACAACTACAAAGTACGAGGGAAGGGACGGGCCTGGGATTGAACCCATGACCTTCTGCTTATGAAGCAGAAGCGGTAGCCATCAGACCACCAACCCCGTCACGTTTATCGCTACGGCTATTTGGGACCAAAGTAAAGTTTCATAAAATTTCAACCTACGCACTCGATGCCTTGAAAATCTGGCATCGCTGCGGTCGAACGTCGAAACCCGAGCTTCCGTTGTTGCCAGAACTGGAAGCGATCGCACGTCACTCCGTTTTCATTGAAGCTGTGCTCTTCTAGCAACAGTCAAACATCCCAACAATGGAACCTTTCGTAGCCTACGAAGCCGCCGCCGCTGTGTAACAATGTTGATTCCCGCCCACCACCATGCCACGCAGCCTTCATTGCCCTCCCTCCCCTTGACTAAGATCATATCGTTGAAGGTGGGGCGGGCTGCGTTCATCGGCGGCTGCCGGAAAAGGGGTTTGCATTGCAAATAGAGCAATTTTTCTTCGAGCCTGTCATATTTTTATACGGTTTAATTTCTCTAAATCTGCCCGTCTACCACCGCAATGTCGGGCCGATGATGCCGAGCTTAGCTGATGAGGATGTTGCTGCTTGCTGTTGTCTACCGTGCTGTCACCCTGGTTCACTGCTGTTGCCTTGGATTCTTTAAAAGGGTGGTGTGCGCAAAGGGGGGAGCGGGAAGCGATAAGAACGGTTGCCGAGCCCGGAAAAGGGTTTTGAATGCGATAATTAAGGCGTCGGCTTTCGGAAATGAGGGTTGGAATTTGAAGGTGGTACGAGAGATGATGCTCGGAATTTATTAAAGGATAACGGTGTGGGGGTGTTTGGTTAGAGATAATTTGGTGCTTAAATTTTGGATTTGTCGGATAAAGTGGTTTATTTGCTCAGAATTGAAGCCGATTCGTTACAATGAACAGCTTGAAGTGTTCAATAGGAGCATGACGGTTTTTCTACTTGGCATGAAATCTCCGATGAATCATGTCTCAAATTCCAAAATAGACACATTCCGAATTCTCGATTTCGTATGGGGATTTTGTTGCAACTCAATTTGAACGTCTTCAAAGCTATTATTGACGCTGGAAGTAGTAGCAATTGTTCAGATCGTGGCCTAAAAAAATGTCTATTTAAATATTTTTATTTTTGAGATAACTCATATTCACTAAATCCGTTGACCTAATTTCAGATTTGTATAAATGAAATAATCTAATCCTAGCTTCATTTGTTTCGTTTCAGGTATTTTGCTCAGGCTCTGCTAGGTTGCATATTAGAAACCGTAAGTGTGATTAAATTCATCGTCATCAAGATAAAAATAGCAATGAATAGTTATAAATAGCTATAAATAGTAGACAGTTTCACAAAAATCAAAATTTCTGGGATTCAACCAGTCACCCCCAAGTCCTAGTTGCAATACTAAAACAAACTACCAGACAAATTTTCATCCAATTTGGAGAAGATTAGGAGGTGCCTCAAGTCGAAATTGTGTTTTTTGGCTATTTTTTACATTCAAAAAATTCTACCGAAAATTTGGAAAAATGAATATCAAAATAAATACCACTGGTTGAACGTATTATTAGTACTTTACAACTTCTGAGAACACTGTATGCCGATAAGAGATGGTTTTGACCTCATAAAATTGATTTCTGTTCATGAAAGTACCTGTAAAACATACATTGCTCTACAGTTTTTGTTCAACGAGATTCTTAACCTCATGCCTAATCGTAAGAGTTCAATCGTAGTATCATTCCTTTGTCATTTATGAACATTATTGTAGTACATCATTTTTGTCTCCGAATTACAGATAAATTGTAAAAAATCGTTGGAAATACGACATTCCTCATTCCCCTGCATTTAGAGCTGCTCTGCCCATAACTGCATATTTGTAACATTCGACAAAAGTAGGCATTGAGTAAATGGAATACCAAGTTTGCATTTTATGGCAGTATGGGAAGAAACTAAAACTTCTAAAAATTACCAGGAACTCAAAAGTGCTTATTTGAGGCTGATATTTTGTACAAATCATATCGCATACTAGGTGAATTGTCAGAAAATAATTTTGATAGAAATTTCATTGCTATCACATTACGAGGCTCATTTATAATCTCAATGTGACTGTTATGCGGTTATAATTACCAATGTGACAAAACAACTTGGTATTTTTTTCGAATTTTCTAGAACAATCTCACAGATTTCAGTAAATTGATCGAAAGTATTTATCATTTGATGACTCTCCATGGTATTAACTCCATTTTGTCAAAAATGTCGAATGTGACTGTTTTGCAGTTATGGGCAGTGCTGCCAAATGGCGCAATTGCTGACATGTTACAAAATTGAACATAGTAGCTTTGCTTTTTCAATGATGGATGATGATTGAAGAAAACATCTAGCAAATGTCATCAAAGCAGTCGTGTTTCAAACAACATTCTCATTTGATGCCAAGCAATTTCATATGTGATATAGCTCCGAAGTCAAGCTTCTCGACTACCGATCTTGAGGATCAGAGTTTGATTCTTTTTTTCGAGTGAAACCAATGTTTATTATATGCAGCATAGAAAAAGGACTAAAGGCGCAAATCACTACTTGAGCATTCCTTTTCATTCACTTAGGAGTGGGAGATTTTTGTGAGTTCTATTGATTAAGATTCAGTCACAAGATACACTTTTGAACAATAAATCTTGATGAAATTTGTTGGCCTCAAGTCATTTGGTCCATTGGAAAAAAAAGAACACTCTAAATGAACTCGCGTAATCAAACTCTGATCCTCAAGATCAGTAGTCGAGAAGCTTGACCTCGGGGCTATATCACATATGTAATTGCTTGACATCAAATGCGAATGTTGTTTGAAGCACGACTGCGTTGATGACATTTGCTAGATGTTTTCTTCAATCATCATCCATCATTGAAAAAGCAAAGCTACTATGTTAAATTTTGTAACATGTCAGCAATTGCGCCATTTGGCAGCAGCTCTAAATGCAGGGGAATGAGGAATGTCGTATTTCCAACGATTTTTTACAATTTATCTGTGATTCGGAGACAAAAATGATGTACCACAATAATGTTCAGGAATGACAAAAGAATGATACTACGATTGAACTTTTATGATTAGGCATGAGGTTAAGAATCTCGTAGAACAAAAACTGTAGAGAAATGTATGTTTTACAGGTACTTTCATGAACAGAAATCAATTTTATGAGGTCAAAACCATCTCTTATCGGCATACAGTGTTCTCAGAAGTTGTAAAGTACTAATAATACGTTCAACCAGTGGTATTTATTTTGATTTTCATTTTTCCAAATTTTCGGTAGAATTTTTTGAATGTAAAAAATAGCCAAAAAACACAATTTCGACTTGAGGCACCTCCTAATCTTCTCCAAATTGGATGAAAATTTGTCTGGTAGTTTGTTTTAGTATTGCAACTAGGACTTGGGGGTGACTGGTTGAATCCCAGAAATTTTGATTTTTGTGAAACTGTCTAATAAATAGTTTTACATCAGTCATAAAACTGTAAATTGTCAGACTCGAAGTTGTTAATTACATGTAGGGTACAAACTAAATAATTTAACGTTTTTGTCGCGCACTCAAACTCGTTGTTCACCGAACCCTGGAACAATGCAGGTTGTAAAAGCGGAAAATTACCTCCATTATCCTCGGATATCGCAACACCTGAGCATGACTGCATTCTCCACACCGTCGCCTTCATCGTCATCGTCGTCGTCGTCGCCGTCGTCATCAGACCCCAGCTGAAGGTTCTAGTTCTATTACGGAGCTGATGCAGTTTTAGGTCCCTACTACGCCATAAAACCGTCACATCGTAATCGTCCCCCTCCCCCCCAGCTCGATCCAGACTGCCATCGACCATTTCATTTCTTTTCCATCCAAGTCGGGTCGGGTCTCCGACAATGCGCTAATTACACTAATGAGGCGTTAAAATATGATAAATCTCTTAATTAAAAAGGTGTTACACACCATCATCAGCGTCGTCGTTGAGCTTTCACATTACGTTTCTGGTTACTCCTTCGCCGCAGTAGTGGCACATACAATATGTAGTGACTGCGATGCAACTGTCATTTCTGAACCTGATGTTTTGTTTCACATTGTGTGAGGGACTTGTACTGGCACTGATGGTGCTCTGAGATCCGGTAGGTCATAGAAAGTTCAACTGCCAGCAGGGGCGTATCAAGGTTTCTGAAAGAGAAGGGCTCCATCAATTTCCCACAAAATGAAAACGTTCCATTCTATCCGCAGGCATCTCCAGAATAATACTTCTAGCTTTCTATCTTGTAGAAACTTCAAAATTTAGACATCGTGTAGACTTCATTTTTGAAGGATTTCTTCAAGAACAAATAGATAAATCCTCAGGATTTTATCATAAAACTGCTCCTCTTCTTCTTCTTGTCATTTTACGTCCTCACTGGGCCAGAGCCTGCTTCTCAGCTTAGTGTTCTTATGAGCAATTCCACAGTTATTAACTGAGAGCTTTCTTTGCCAACGTTGTCATTTTCGAATTCATATATCGTGTGGCAGGTACGATGCTACTCTATGCCGTGGAAAGCCAAGGTAATTTCCATGACGAAAAGATCCTGGACCGACCGGGAATAGAACCCAGACAATTTCAGCATGACTTTGCTTTGTAGCCGCAGACTCTAACCACTCGGCTAAGGAAGGCTTCTCCTGGAGTTCAAATAGGACTCTTGCAGGAGTTTGGATAGAACTACTCCAGGAGCCCAACCCCTGTCCAAGTCTGGTTAACACTTCAGTCGTCGCGCTGTTGTATTTTGTACAACACTGGTGAAAAAACCTCGCTTTTCGAGCACAACAGCAGCGTGGTGGTCCTGACGGTGGTCAATCACGCGACGACTGAAAGGTTAATAATCCTACTGGAGTCCGGGTAGGACTCCCCTTGGAGTTTAGATAGGATTACTTCTGGAATCTGGATAGAACTTCTTCTGGAGTCCAGATAGGACTCTTCTGGAGTCCAGGTAGGACTCCTTCTGGAATCCGGGTAAGACTCCTCCTAGAATCCGGATAGGACTCTTCTTGGAGTCCGGATAGGACTCCTCTGGAGTCCGGATAGGACTCCTTCTGGAGTCTGGATAGAATTTCTTCTAGAATCCACATAGGACTCTTCTGGAGTTCGGGTAGAATTCCTCCTGGCGTCCGGGTAGGACTCCTCCTGGAATCCAGGTAGGACTCCTCCTGGAGTTTGGCTAGGATTTCTGGAATCTGAATAGCACTTCTTCTGGAGTCCAGATAGGACTCTGCTGGAGTCCGGGTAAGACTTCTCCTGGAAACCTGGTAGGGCTCCTCCTAGAATCCGGATAGGACTCCTCCTGGAGTCCGGATAGGACTTCTCCTGGAGTCCGGGTAGGACTTTTATAGAGTCCGGATAGAACTACTTCTAGAGTCCAGATAGGACTCCTCCTGGAATCCGGGTAGGACTCCTCCTGGAGTTTGGCTAGGATTTCTGGAATCTGAATAGAACTTCTTCTGGAGTCCAGATAGGACTCTGCTGGAGTCCAGATAGGACTCCTTTTGGAGTACGGATAGAACTTTTTCCGGAGTTTGGATAGGACTCCTCTTGGAGTCCGAATAGGACTCTTCTGGAGTCCGAATAGGACTCTTCTGGAGTCCGAATAGGACTCTTCTGGAGTTCTGGTAGGACTTCTCCTGGAAACCTGGTAGGGCTCCTCCTAGAATTCGGATAGGACTCCTCCTGGAGTTTGGATAGGACTTCTCCTGGAGTCCGGGTAGGACTTTTATAGAGTCCGGATAGAACTACTTCTAGAGTCCAGATAGGACTCCTCTTAGAGTCCGAATAGGACTCTTCTGGAGTCCGAATAAGACTTTTCTGCTCCTCCTAGAATACGGATAGGACTCCTCCTGGAGTTTGGATAGGACTTCTCTTGGAGTCTGGGTAGAACTTTTATAGAGTCCGGATAGAACTTCTTCTAGAGTTCAGATAGGACTCCTCTCAGAGTCCTGATAGAACTCTTCCTGGAGTCCGGATATAATTTCTTCTAGAGTCCAGATAGGACCCTTTTGGAGTTCGGGTTGGACTCCTACTGTAATCCTGAGTAGGACTCCTCCAAGAATCTGGGTAGGACTCCCTCTATTTTTTTTATTTACAGTAGGGTACAAAAAAGCTTCAAAACCCGGGCCTGTTGTGTGTTGGCACGGTGTTGGACTCCCGTTAGGTGTTAACCACTAAACAACTTTCCCTACTGCTCCTGTGCCACGATCCCCCCCGGAACTACATCAGGCAACTTCATCGGAGGAGGGCTGTGCTCATGCACTTCGTCAATCTCAGCCTCTAACTGTTCTGCTAGTTCGCTGTTGGAGCTTAATGTCGTCAAAAACGCTGCTCACTACGACATTCCTATGGTGTCTCTGCGACTACTCGTTTTGCCCAATTGGCGGTTGAAGATCTCGATGGGGCTTTGGACAGCATTCTGTGCGACAACGCATACTTCCCTTGAGCTGGCCTCACGTCCACGTCAGAGCCATGTTTAACTTCTTCTGGACGCTCATGTGCACTTTGTTGCTCTACGACGTTTCGTTCTCCGCTGCTGCTGTTCGAGCTCTCCTGGTTGACCAGTTGGATGCCGAGATCGGTCCAGCGATTCCGGTTGAAGGAAGACTTCCGGTTCACTGGCGCCCGACGACCCAAAACTTTTTTTTGTGACGATCGATGCTAGCCTACTCCGGCTACGCGCTTCTTCATGCTCCGATACTGGTCGGTGGAGTGCCGAAGTCAGTCCAGCGATTCCGGTTGGAGAATGGCTTCCGGTTCGCTGACTCTTCGACGATTCAAGCCGGTGATACGCTACGTACTACTCAGAGTAATCCCCGGCGGTGTATCTAACCTACTCCGACGAAGATTTCCCCAGCGGCGGAAGATCTCCCGAACCGATGCTATCCGGGCAGATGCCGAGGTCGGTCCTGCGATTCCGCGGTGGGAAACTTCCGGTTCACAGGCGCCCCGACGACCATTTGCCGGTGCTATTTCGCGAATTGCTCAGCTAGACCCCTGCGGTGGACTCAGCCTACTCCGACTCAACGTTGGTCGGCCAAGTGCCAGGGTCGGTTCTGCAGTTCCTGTTGGAGGATGATTTCCGGTTTGCAGGCGCCCCGATGACTATTAACCGATACTACGCTACGCCCGTTCTACTCGGTCTAGTCCCCGACGGAGGATCTAGCCTACTCCGATCGCGACCCGGAGCTCTCTAGGTTTTACGCCATCTCCTTTGCAGCAACGACACTATCGCCGTTATTCCCCTGTTCACCGCATTCCAAGTGTTTTCATGCTGGCACATGTTCTGCACGATGTTCTCCGGACTTAGGACGCTTGCGGTTTCTGGCATCATCTCGCTTCGTATATCCCTGAATTGAGGGCAGTCGAATATAACATGCTCCGGTGTCTCCTCGATATTTGGACAGGCCGGACAATGTGGAGATTCTGCGTGTCCGAATCTGTGCAGATATTTCCGGATGCATCCATGACCTGATGGAAACAGGGTCAGGAAGAAGTTAACTTCTCCATGCTTTCTAGTCGTCTACACCGACACGTTAGGAATGAGCCTGTGAGTCCACCTTCCTCTCTCCGAGTTATTCCACTTCTGCTGCCACCTGGCCATTGTGCCCAACCTAATGGTATTCCTCACATTCCTAGTGTCCCTTTCCTAGTAGCATGCGATGTCCTCAGCAAGAGTGATGCAGATGGAGATCATTCCGGCGATAACGCACACTGCTTCCGATGGTATAGTGCGGTAGGCACTCGCTACCCGTATAGCTATGAGCCGGAACGTACCAGCCAGCTTATCTCGGTTACGTTTGGTTCCCAACGCTGCAGCCCAAGCCGGGACTCCGTACCTCAGAATAGACGATGATACGGTCGCCAGAAGACGCTTGTGCTGCTTATTGGTCCTCCAATGTTTGGCATGATCCTAGCTACGGTGTTAGCTGCTTTCGCTGCCGTTTCGCAGGCATAGTCTACGTGGCTGTTGAAGTTCAGCCTGTCGTCGACCATTACTCCAAAGTGCTTTAGAGAGCACTTCGATGGGATTGCGTGCCCTCCGACGTTGATCTCGAACTGCTTAACCGCCTTGCAGTTGCTGACCAGCATCAACTCCGTTTTTTTGATGAGCAAACTGCAGCTTGACTCCAATCATCCACGATTCAATGGTGTCTAGCGATTTCGCCGTCAGTATCTCCACCTCCTCCGCAGTTTAGCCAGCTATCGCAAGAACGTTGTCGACTGCGAACCCGACGATCTCGACTTCGTTCGGCAATGTCAAGATTAGCACTCCATTATACATCATATTCCACAGTATTCGACCAAGTATGACCAATTGTAATCCGTTCCTTTACGGAATCCGAACTGCTTTTTCGACAATCCGTTCTCGCTTTCCGTGTAGATCGTCAGCCTGTCGAGGATGACCTTCTCCAGAAGTTTGCTAAGAATGTCTAGCAAGCATGTTGGTCTATATGAAGCAGGATCTCCTGGCGGTTTTCCCGGTTTTGGCAGTAACACCAGCTTCTGCACCTACCATCAGTCTGGGAAGCAGCCTTCCGCTAGACACTTCTGCAACGCTGTTCTGAATATGTCTGGGAACGCCAAGGTTGCTACCCTTAGCACTACTTTGGGAATACCATCTGGACCGGGAGCTTTATTCAGCTTCAATCCTTTCGCAATCGTTTTCAGCTCGGTATTAGACACTTGGATACCGACATTTTCTTCATCTACGTCAGCGTACGGTGTGGGCGGCCACGCGGTGGGAGCACGCGTAGGAAAGGGACCGTCCACTATCGCCTTCAGTTTGTCGGGGCACGTTTCGGCTGGGGTAACTGCGCCCTTGATCTTCGCCATCACTACTCGATAGCGGTGGCCCAGCGATTTGCGTCAGCTTCCCGGCACAACTTCTTGTAGCGGTTCGTTTTACTTATCGCTATTTCCCGTTTGAACGCGGCTCTAGCCAGTCGGTAGGTCACTTTACGCTCTTCCACGCCGAAGCCAGGATCTAGCTCTCTGCACGCGTCTTCTGGCTCTTAAGCAGGCTGCGCGAAGGGTGCTGAGTCTGTCGTTCCACCAGTATGCAGGACGCCATTGATTCCTTGGCTCCAATTTTCTCGGCATAGTTGCGTCACACGCTCTCGCCAACGCTTCTGTCAGCTCTCATGCATCCATGTTTGGAGCATCGCTTACTGCTCGGAGTGCTTCGACGAAAAGATCCTTGTCGAAGTGCTTCGTCTTCCAGCTACGTTCTCCATTCCTCCTCTGCCATAGTGCACATATTCCCTGGCCAACGCAGTAAAGGATCGCTGATGGTCACTGTAGGTGTATTCTTCGCAAACTCCCCCGTTCATATTGGTGATCAGCGACGGGCTGCATTCCCTACCGTCTTTGTGAAACGTGCTAGCGAGACCGTCGTTGCACAGCCTTACGTCGAGCTTCGCTAGAGCTTCCAGCAAACTGTAACCTCTCGCGTTGGTCAGACTGCTACCCCACTCCACGGCCCAAGCCATTGAAGTCTCCTTCGATTATAACCGGCGTTCGACCGATCAGTTTGTCGGTTAACACATCCAACATCTGGGTGTATTGCTCCAGTGTCCACCTCGGGGGGCGTAACAGCTACACACGAAGACTCCATTAATTTTAACGATCTCAAAACCCTCATATAGGCGTTCGACTACTTCTTGGATAGAGAATTGGCCCATTACTTGGATTGCCGTCATCTTTGCTCTGTCTGCTACCCAATTGCCGTTATCGGGAGGAACCCGATACGGTTCTGCAATGATCTCAACGTCGTACTTTGTTTCCGTTGTCAACTGCCACAACAGTTGTTGTGCGGCGTCAAAATGATTGAGGTTCACCTGCGTTACCTTCATCATCATTACTGCTCTGCCTTCGCCTTCTGATATTTAGGACATTTGAAGCCACCCGACGTATGGGCGTTACCGTCCTCCGCTTTGTATAGCATGCACCTACGTGTCTTCAGACAGTCCCTGTCAACGTGACCTTTTTCTCGGCGAGTTTTTTGGCTGCTGCGACTCGTAATCGGATCGTCGCTATTTGCATACCCCCGTACGCTCTCCTCAGCCGGATGGACTGCGGTGCTTTTTTCAGGTTGCATTGAGACAACAGTTCACCGCTCACGTCGTCTGCTGCTGTGATCTCGTCGAGTTCTCTACATTTGATCACTGCCTCCTGGGATAAGGCTCTCACACTTGCCTCGTTGCCCAGCGACTACGCGACGAGCTCCCAGCAGGCTGAACTTTTGATCGACGGATCTTTTTTGGGCTCGAAGAGCATATCACCTTTCTGGGTGCGCCTGGTTCTCACCACGTTTTCACCCAGCTCCTTCAGCTCTGGATCCTCCCTCAATCTCCTCACAATCGCCACCTAGCTTGTCTTGTCACTTGCCTCAATGGAGGCACGAGGTGACCGTCGTTTTTCTTCCGCCTTCGGTTCCTTTCTCTTTCTATTCTTCTCCTTTTGGCCTTTTACGGTGCGCCATTCACTGCCGTTCTGCTCGCTGACGCACTCATTATCGCTTCGCTGCTTTTTGGGATCTTCCTGTTCTCCTGGTGTGTCCCTCGTTCTTTTTTCCGAGCGGGTGGTCGGATTGCTCGTAGGCGTCTCCTGTGAAACGGCTGTTGCATGCACCGAAATTAATGCCTTTTCGGCATTCTCCGCTTTAATCCGCAATTCCTTTTGTCCGCGTTCTGCGGCTGTAACGGCGGACTTGATGCTCGTCACCAGCTGTTTGATCCTGAGGTGGAAGTTGTTTTTCGTCTTGACGAACTCATAGAGTTCATTGACCTTATTATTTACTTCCGACAGCACCGACTTCTCATGCTGCCGGTTGTCTTGAGCGGTGCTACTTCCCGACTTTGATGTGAACACTTGACGCAGGAAGCCTGCATCCCGCTAGATTCCCGGTGGCTCACTCAGTGTGCTGCATCTGCTAGTGCTGGCTGCTACCATCTGTGGTATTACTGGCGATCTCTGCATCTTTCCGCTCCTTGCGAACACTATCGCGTCTTCGGTTCCTCCACTAGATTCTCCACTAGAGGAATTTTGCTTGGAAAAGGCAAGAATCCCAAGCTCTCACATGGCACCCCCTCACTCTAGCTGATGTCAAAAGGACAACAGTGCCCAGGTTGCATTACCAGCTAAGTACGCAATCCTTAGATGGTGGACTTTGTTATCGTTAAACCCGTGGAAGTGTGTGGTAGGGGCTTGTGAGGAGCAGAGCTATGTTGGACGCTCCTTCCTGGTCGTTTTCCCGAGCAACACACATGTTATAATTGTGTATTATCAACTAATATATGACTAATTTTGGTCAAATACCAGTTGATAATACACAATTATAACAAGTGTGTTGCTGGGGTTGCAACCCTGGAGTCCGGATAGGATTTCTCCTGGAGTCCAGATAGGACTCCTCATGGAGTCCGTATGAATCTTCTGAAGTCTGGAAAAGTTATTTCCTTCAGTAAGTATTGGACACCTCCTTGAAAACTGAAAGAACTCTTCCTGAAGTATAAAGTATTTAAGATTCATCACTTTACCAATGTCTATCATCTTCCTGGAGAAAATGCCAAATAAAAATCCTGAGTAAATAGAAGAAAAATTCCTTAAATGTTTCAAGCTTGAGAGGGATTCCCTTATGAATTTTCTAATAAAATGCAAAGAATTGCGTTGAGATGCTATTTGTGGATTTTTAAACAAATACTGGCAAGATCCTTTTGAAATATTTCAATTTGCTGTGATGTAATCTTAACGAACACTACCTAACAATCAAAAGTGAAACTGATTTTAAGAGGAATCTTTAAATTAGGGGGAGATCCCCCAGTGCCGGACAGCACCCAATACCGGCCAAAGTCGGAGAAATTGAGAAATTGTGATCTAATGAAGATGGTGTATTAGTAGAAAAGAAAGCTCTTATAGAGAGTAATGATTGCACAGAATAACACATCCTTGAAATATGCATGCCTTTTTTAAAAAATTGAGATGTTTGAAAACTGTTGAAAATTTAACGTATCGCCCTAAATTTGAACCTACACAGCCAATTCAGATTACCGACCCCAGTAAAATTTTACTGGGTTTTGGAACTACGGTTTTTCCGGTAATTTTTACGATTACCGAAAAAACCCAGTAATCCAAAATATGTTTTGATTGATGGAAATAACTGACTTAGTCAGTAAAATTATTGAGCGTTTTAACTGGCTTTCAAGTTTCCCATGCTTCATGCTTTGCTTCTCCGGATACTGTTTTTTTTTTTCAGAAATCAATACAAATTAAAACCCAATCGACATGATCATGAACATCGACATGCATTTTTCGTACGAATAAACTTCTACGGTATGCATATATCTCAGTGGAAGTAATCGAAAAATGTGTGACAAAATCATTATTTGGTTATTTTGCATACAAGAGGCAAATCTATGACATTTGGTCGAATGACATTTAGTCGAATGACGTTTGGTCGAATGACATTTAGTCGAAAGTACATTTGGTCGAAAGGACATTTCGTCGAATGGACATTTGGTCGAAAATAATTTTATTGCTCATAGAAGCATATGATATTTTGTTAAAAGGGTTTTTAGTTGAAAATTTAGTCGAATAGGGATTTTTCAGTTTATTTTACAGAGTGTAGTTTTGACGATAAAACTCAGTGATAAAATTATTGACAAAGGTGACGGTCTGTATAGTCCTATTACTAGAGGTTGCATATGCTGATACAACATGATAGACTGCAAGAAACCTGCATTGGTGTATTGGTATTTCTTAGACAAACTTCAAAGCTTCAATATGCGACATGCATAATAATGGAATTTCAGTTGATAACACAGACTCCCCCACAAGCTCAACTTCTTGCGTTGGGGGCGTTACTTGATGTAATTTTTCTTATTCAAGCTTATTCTGCGAGTCGGATGAATCGCGACAAGCTGATATCAAATGAAGGCAAATCAACTTGTTACATAGGTCAACTCGTCTTACCTCACACAATACACAAGATTAACACAATTCTCTTGTTTGATTATTTTCGATTGAACTTATCAACTTATTATCAATTGAATTCATCGACACCGTTTTCAAATCCACGCGTTTACCCAAGAAATGTAATGTAGCTTGAAGTCACAATCATAACAATTAGTAGGAAAACGAATTATATAGGTACTACTTTTAGTTCAATTCATCAAAATTGTTGGAAATATAATTGCTATAAAAGTACATTATATGCAGACAATTCAAGATGACGCAATTTTTCAATGTACATCTGTATCAGTTCTGGTTCCCAAATTTTAAATTCTTACCCTAAGTCACATTGCCATTAGATAAATATCAGCAGTTTTATGTAAAGAACGATGACATTTTGAAGGAATAATAAATACAACAATGTTTAATATTTCAATAACTGCAAGACACAAACATTTAGGAGGTTTTTGTTTACAAAGAATGATGATATTTTGAAAGAATAATAAACTCAACATAATGATTCAAAGTTGAGCATAAATATTTTTGAACTTCTACAAAATTGGATGAAACAAAACGTCCCGTTTTCAAATTCAAAAAGGCTGCAGATGAATAACATTATCAAGAATAATTTATCATATATAGACGCTAGTAGTATATGTTCTAGCGTCTATATATACAATTTTTGCCTGGAAAAT
Organism: Aedes aegypti; assembly: GCF_002204515.2. Taxonomy (NCBI): domain Eukaryota; kingdom Metazoa; phylum Arthropoda; class Insecta; order Diptera; family Culicidae; genus Aedes; species Aedes aegypti. Next base: position 324,721,289 of record NC_035109.1, read on the forward strand.
GTAATTATGCTACAGCCTTTAAGCATTTACCACGTTGCAAAGCGTAGGTAATATTTATCATGTATAAATATTCGTATTTGACTTCAGATGAAAAAAATGTTTGCCCAAAATAAACTTGAGATCATCCATTGAGCAAAAATTCTAGCTTGATTTTGGTTCTGCTGAATTGATCGATTTTTCAATCAACCATTACTAAATAAAGTTTCGACGAAATTTTCTAAAGTCATTCGACCAAACGTCCATTCGACCAAATGTCCATTCGACCAAATGTACTTTCGACTAAATGTCATTCGACCAAACGTCATTCGACCAAACGTCATTCGACCAAATGTCTTTCGACCAAATGTCCTAAAGCCACAAGAGGCAAACTCAATGATGCAGATGAATTTACCTCCTGTATGGAAACCAACCGAATTTTCCAACGTAAGCAGTTAAAATCGTGCTAAGCCTTTTGGCTGCTTAAAATGGTTGATTTTCTCACTAAATTTCGACTACTTACCACGAGAAAGCGCAAAATAGGCGCAGGAAAAGTTTGGTTGCAATAGCCGTGTCTTCCGGCGCCGGTCGATTCTACAGCAGGAGATTCTCATTTGACACTTTCCCGCATGCGCATCAGTTTGTTTTGATTTTATTTTGACGACAAGTCAGTAAAAAAACATCAACTACTGAATAGTCGGTAATTGTTTTTACTGACTTTTCGGCCTGTTCGGTAATGTTGCAAAATTGGGTCGGACAGCTACCGTAGTTCAGTAAAAAGTAAAAATTATTACTGAACCTCAGAAGTTTTCAGTCAAAAAGCTGAAAGTTCGGTATTTTTTATGATTTACAATTCGTACCCAGTATAAAAAATTACCGAACAAGCAAATCGTGATTGAGTGTGTAGTTAGTAGTTATTTTGAATACAGCAAAATAATTTGGATCACGCAAGCATGATCAAATATAATCACAATTTGAAAGTATGAATGTATTTTGTACCATACTTGAACTAAATATGGTCAAACTACAATTTTGGTCCAGCACCTCCTATCCCCCAGTTTCGGACAGCTTGATTGTTTACAAGATATCTTTTTAATTTTCGCACCACTGTCTCAAAATACATTTATTTTTCATGGATTTCATCGATCACGGTATCAAAGATGCAATAAAAATCAGAAGAATGAAAATTCAGAGCAACACATAAAATGTGATGTTTTTTATCATATATGGAAGAAGATTTTTGATGACCAACTTGCATACTAAGTGAAACTTAAATTACTCTTGTGAATGTTACAAATGCATTGAATTGGCTATGGAAAACTTTTCATAGACTAAAAACGTTCAATAATATACAAATTTACAGACTTCGAGGCATTTACAGATCGTGTCCACCTTTAATGACAGGTCAATTTGGTACTTAAACATATCATCAAAATGCAATGTCAAAATTCATATTTTTTTTTTTTAATTTTTTTTTGTGCGCTACAAAAGTGGTAATATTTGTTATAAATGGGCACCAAGACAGCATAAAATCATTAGTTTTTGAAAAATGAATTTATCGGCTTAAGTGTCCGGTACTGGGGGATCTCCCCCTATTTATTTAACATTTTTGAAAATATTTAGAAAAATTCTCGTAAAAATACTTCTAACTACGCTCATGACTGCCACTGTCGTCGTAAAACGAGCGAGAGTTTATGGCAGAGCTGCATTAGTGCAGAATTTTCCTCCCATGCACATGCAGCTACTGCTCCCGAAGCTGCATTTCACCATTTCACTATTGGACCAGGTCTCGAATTAGATCTTTTTCCGGAAACCGTCCCCGTAGTCCCCGTAGATAACTCGAGATCACTGTTCCGGAAAATGAACCAACTCTCCGGCACACGGTTTCCTTGTTCGCTGTCATATAGCAAAGCAGTCATCGTCTTGGTTCTTCGCTTCGAAAGCCATAACCGAGAATAGAACGAGATGAGTTATGCAGTTTAATTACGGGAAAAATTAGAAACCCGTTCCAAAGCGGAGAGAGTGCGCGCGCTACCGTTTGAAGCAACGGTACACTGAGGCAAAAGTGCTTAACAATTTCAGAAGAAATAATTACGATGGGTGTCGTGATGACTTTTGTTAAAATTTGAAGTTTGACTTATGATTTCGGTAGGAATTTATGTTACCAATTTGTTAAAGCTGAATTTCTGTGGATTTGTTGAATCATCAGTCAAAATTAATGGAGAACCTAAGTACTCTTAGCTCAGTGTAAAACTGCTGCTTTCTCTCTCTGCGGATAGACACTCTGTCTTCACGGGAAGAGTTGCCACCATAAATTGCGATTATTACTGTAATAAATTTTATAACACAAGCATAACGAAATTTATTTCGTTTCGTCTCATTTTTCCGGAGTTGAACCGTCTTTCGGGCGAGCTCGCGAAAAATCAACCCAGGCGAATAATGAGCCAAAAGTGTCGGAACGCTTTTCTTCCAACACAGAGAAGGGAGACTACTTGAACCGAACGGTGGTTGATTTCTCATCTTGCTGACTTGATGAACGACCGTCAGTAAACTAGTGGGGATTTTACTAGGTCGCTGTCGACTAATGTCCGAGTCATGACTTGGCGAAGGAAGCTTTGGTCAAGGTCATAAAAATGGCGGAATTTTTATGGTGTTTTGAGTGAAGTAAAATTAATTGCAAAGTACAATGACTTGAGTGGTAAATTTGGAATATGCAGCTAGTAACCTTTGTTTCTAATGGGAACTGAAATGGTCAGCTTTGAGCAGCAAAAAAGCGATTATTTTCAAAATACGCTGTATTCCATTTCGATACTTCTGTAAATACACAAGCGACAACTCATCTCTTGCCGTTTTCAAAAACAGCATAACACGTCTTGTTTCTAATATAAAGCCTGTCCACGTTAAATTTCGGACACCCAAATAATGGCAGCAAAAAAAAGTTACTCATAATTCAACAAAAACAATTGTTTATTTCAGAATAAAAGAGTTATATCTACAAAATAAACAGTTGACAAGGATGTTAATCCTTCTTTCTGTAAAATTCTCGAACTTTCTGTGGTACACCCGCCATCCGTGTCCGAAATTTATCGTGGACAGGCTTTATAAACGGTTGAAAATGCAGTATATATCTATTTCAGTCTACTTGCATGCAGATTGGATCAGATGGATTTTGATTAAATTTTTAAGAAAAGTCACAAAACAGTCAAATGTTTGATTCATGCACTAAACATTTTAATTTTGAAGATTGTTAAAACAAAAAAGTTAAATGTTTTTATTAGCACGAGATTGAATTCCACAAGTTGAATTGATTTATTTTAATTAGGTATTTTATACACATATACAAAATTGTGATAATTAGTGGTTAGAGATAAGGAGATGCAATGTCTATATATGATCGACGAAAATATTTGTGGCGTTTTATTGCAATTTCAATTGAATTTCATACCGTACGGCTCTAAATATCGGCAGTAACCTGAATGACGTGTATGCGAGCACCTGCTGATTTAATTTGACCACAAAACAAATGTCTGTCTGTCCAGATCTTTTAAATTCCACCCACACTAATCGAATAATAAAACCCATATCCTTAAAAATTTAGCACCAACACCTTTGCGGTCAGAAGTTTTGACCATAAGACGACCGAACGGAACGTGTCTCATAATAAATTATATTTACCTTCAGCGAAACACCGAAAGCTAAACAGTTTTGCCCGCGATGAGCAAACTCCAAATTCTCCGCCACCGCTTTTTGAGCGTCATCTTCATCATCATTAACGGCACCATTAACGTTCCACTGGACGTTTCTGCTGGTTGGACAAACTTTTTTTTCGTCCCAGATATTAAGCGACTTGGGTCAGCTGGGCGGTAGCCACATTGTCCGTCAACGGCAGCAGCAACGAAAGACCCCCGCTAGGAAGAAAAATTGTCTTTTGGGAAACTATCACTTCCCCTCCCGCACCCCTCGATCATTGGGCGGAACTTTTTACACAACGCACAGTGGCGGTCGTTCACACAAAGGTCGGACAAAACCTCAAATACGTCTCAAATTGCTTGATAATGGTGATCTATTAATTATCTTGGATACCTGATATCATCCCGTTGGAAATAACAGTTAAATTGAAAATTTGATTTTCTAGTGAAATTGGTCCTTATTAAGTTTTTTCATCCAATCGTATAAAAAGGCTATTACTTCAAATTCTTTTGTTGTAATACAGAAATTTGTGCATAAACCTGAACTAGAGGTACAAATTTAACTTCCTTTTAGTAATTCCACTAAAGTTTCAAACGGAATATGATAAATTATATAGATTTGAATGATAAAATCGATAAATTATAATGAAAAATTAAAATGGAATTTTCTCCTCTAGGGGCAAAAAGGGGCAAGAAAAACTATAGCACGTTTGAAAGTATGGATGATTTGCTGCTTCATAGTGGGTGACTCATTTTCCCGAAACACTTCACATAAAACGAACGAAGTTTTGAAAATTTAACAAAATTTTGGAGAAAGATTGTTTTAAACTTTGTTTGCTACAAATAACAACTCGAATAGTTAAAATTCATATTATTATAGCCAAAACTAAGGCTTATAACTACGCTTTCAAATGGAACCTATTGAGCTTAAATCGGTCATGATTTCGTTGAGATACAGCTGTTTGAAGTTTGCTAGGTGAATCATATTTGATGAATTTCGAACAGTCCAATTTTGCTGACTTTCCCACACTTACGACGCTGTCAAAAATCGAAAACAGAACAGATCAATATCAAATTTTGAGAAATTGTCGCTCAATAGTATAGAAATCTATAAAAAATATTGAGGAGTGATTTTGAGAACATGAATTTTTGAGGTTTTGTCCGGCCATGCGCCACTGTGCAACGGTAATTAATCTCCCCTCGCGACAGCACCATAGTTTTTGGGCTATTTTAGCTTTTCGGGATCGTGGGATCTTTCAAACACAATGAGCTCATTTAGCTGTTAATTACCTTCCGAAAATTAAGCTCGAAACTTTGGAATGAGCAGCAAGTTTTTTTTTATTTGCTTTGATCAAAAAACAACCATTTGTTGGCAAACAAGCAATTGCACTTTCCACCTTTCACGCCCCCTCGTGAACCAAAGGTGATTGGGAAATACAAGTACCGTAAAATGAGGTATCTTTGAAAATGCAGAAGTTTGATAGTGCGGGACCCACAACAAACTAAACGAAATAATTTAAATTTCTGATAATCAGTTAAGTAAAACGAATCCATACCTAAAGATGATTTGAACGACACTGCATGTAATTACACAGTTAATTAATGATCAAGTTGTAGGCAATCCCGCCTTAGGAAACTTGCTGTTATAAGATTTTGACGTTTTGAAGTTTACATGTACACGACGAAACACGTGTCAAATGTACAAATTGAAATTGAAACTGCGAAAAGAAACCACGTGCTCCGGTAGGGATCGAACCCACGACTCCCTATTCGCTAGATGGGCGCTTCAACCTACAAGTTGCGGAGCCTCTTGAGAGACCCCGACGCTCGAAGGCGAACTGAATTCGATTACCCCAAAACACATGGGATCATCATTTCGCAGTCTATTCCGATACATGATATAAAAATCTGTAGCTTCGGACTAGCGATTTTCTCCAGGATGATTGTTTTAACAAGAAAAATAACATTCATATATGTTTATTCCACTACACTTTATTAACAGATAAGTTTTTAAATCATTATTGTCACTTGGTTTGGCAATCAATGGGGACATTCCGAAGCTGCATACGTCGAATTCATACAAATGGAGAAAATTTAGTTATACCGTGGAATCTTGGTGTAGTGCTGCAGAAGAAGCAGATGCAGATGGACGTCAAGGAAGGTTATAAACGATTTTAAATAATATACTCAATATGATCTTTTGCTTCATTTACCTTACTATAATAACAGCATCCACACTAAATCTTTAAAATAATTGTTTTTTTTAGAATGCTGGATAAAACCTTTATTTGAACTTCACAGGTGAATTGCAAGTTTTGTTTTAACGTTTCGATCAGGCCAGGTTACTGAGCTGTCGGCAGTCTAACTCATTGATTACCGAATTGTCAGTGGAATATTTTACAGACTTCAGTGATATCATAGATTTACAAGATTTCCGGTAAATTTTTACCACTGTTTACCGAAATTCAGTAATTTTGTTTATGACGTACTGTCAAAATCAGTTCATTTACCGAAACATCAATATTTTTATGAATTACGGATCGGTTTCGATGATTTCGTTTACCGAACTCATAGTCTGTTTAAGTGTGTAAGCGACAAAGAGAAATCAATCACTGCAGCTACGCAGTGGCGTAACAAGGGTTTTTGGGGTCCGGTGCGGAGTTCGATTAAGGCGCCCTCAAAATTAGGATCGACGTCGTCTAAATGTAAGATGCTAATGTGAAACCGACTGTTGAAATAAACATTGAACAAAAAGCTTTTGTAGAATTATGACTAAAGTGATTGAACTAATGTTGATATGTTGTTGTGATAGTTTAATGGAAAAAATGTCAATTAATGGGCATACAGTTTTTTTCTTAATTTTTGTTCAGAAACATAAAATTATCGAGAGGACTTCCAGTTAATTGACATGGAAGTGGAAATATTAGCTGGTAAAGTAGCGCTGGGAAGCAATGATTCATTCCAGCTTTCATTAACTATTCTAAGAAAATTGGACATTTCCTCAATTTTGTGTTTTTGAGTCGGGATTGATAATGTAATTCCTGATGACAGAAATGCCTTTCAGATCGATACATTTGTTTAAAATAAATTACCAAATGAACTCCAATGTTTTCTTCAGCAGCTCATTTTGTGATTTTCACGGAATTCCGAAGGATTTCATTTTAGACCATCTAAAACTCAACGTAGAATTTTTCTACGAGTAATCATAGAAAGTACCTCAGAGATTCCAACAGAGATTTTTCAAGAAAATCATAAATGTTCAAGGAATGTATCCAATTATTTTACCATCACTTTCTTAAAACTTCCTTCAAGATTCTTGTTTGCAACCTCTTCGAGATTTCAACTATTATTTTTCCAGGGATGTTCTAGAATTTACTTCAAAATTATCGTTCAGATGTCAACCAGAGAATTCCTTCAGGAATTACTCCAGTGACTGTTACTTAGACTCCTTCAGGAATAATTCTAGAAATTATAGAAAAAAATCCCAAAGATGTCTTCAAAGAATTTCCCCAGTCATTTTTCAGGAATATCTCCAGAAAGTGATCAAGGATTTTTTTTTCAGAAATTACTGGTGTTTTCTTTTTTCAAAAATCAGGAAGATATTTCAGAAAGAAATGTCAAAGTAACATCTGATGAAACTTGATTTAGTTTTAAAGTACTTCATGATGAACTCCCACAAAGTTCTCTGAAAGAGCTCTTGAGCTCTTCAGGAACTTTCGAAGGATTTCGTAAGTGAATTTCTAAGATGAACTATTGAAGAAGCCATGAAGGTTTTACTATGAAAAATACATGAGAAGTTTTTTGGAGGAACTGCAGGATTAATTTCGCTTGAAATGTGGGAGAAATCTTTAGAGTTATTTCTGAAGGTGCTTTATGAGGCATCCCAGGTCAAATTTGAAGACTCTTCAATGAAGAGGAATTCCTGGAAGATTATTAAGTATGAGCAATTCTCGCTGAAACCAGGCCGCCATCGGCACCCATCGTTAGAATTCCAATTTTATGTCACTGATCGCTAGTTTTCAATAAAACTTAAGGGTGGTCCTTTCGGTTTTCTCAAATTGGTGGACCCCTCGTACGCCAGCCAGCTAAACAGTTTGCGAAAAAGCCCATTTTTTGATAAATCTTGGGTATTTCTTCACGTGATATGTCTCATATTTCCCTTGGAACACATAGCAAACTTAGTGGCATCGTATAGAGAAAGGATATAGCTTTCATTTGAAGTTAAAAAAAATCGCCATCTTGGATTTTGTTAGAAAAATCGTTTTTTCACCATTAGCGCACCGCTAGTTTTCAATTCTGAGATCACCATCAGAAAGCTGAGGAAAAATTGCGTAAGATAGGCTACAGATACTAGGTGAGAAATGGTATTTACCCTATGAAATGAACGATTTTCTAAGTCATGTTCTACGATTTTGACGTATATGGCCATTGCAATCAATGCAAACATCATTTTTTGTACAACAATAAAACAAGTTTTCAATAGTTGGTGTATTGCTCGAGTGAGATGGAGGATAGGAGTATTATTTTGAGTGAAAAAATTGGCAGCCATCTTGGATTTTGACGCCATCTTGGTTTTGAGTAGTAGAACGATTGTTCACCTTGATAGCACTCAACATGTTGAATATTAATGCTACCTGTTGGGCGGTAATAAACGAATCGTCAATTCTGTCAATTTATTGATGGGTAATACGGATGATAAATTACAAAATTCCTGTGAAACAGTATAATTTTAGTGTGTGATGATCCTTTAAATAATGTTACTCTTACTTGTAGTAATTCGTTACCGCTCAACCGTCCAAATATGACTTTTTCTGTCTATAGACATATAATTCGTCCTGTAACAAGAGTTGGCTTCATATATCTAATATGCACGAAATAATTTATCTGCTCACCTTTTATCTGGCTTATTATGTTAAATTTAGATATCCAATTCAATAGTTCAGCATATGTAGTTTTTGTTTTCTGTTAAGGTAGAAGTATCAAATTGAATCATTTTCAGTACTTGTCATTAATTCATTAATTTGTTCATCTCACCCTTATTTATAATTGTTTTTGATTAATGGATGCGAATTCAATTTTATGCATGTTACTATACTAATAATTCATTATCGATACTGTAAAGAAAATTAACATTGATAGGGATATTACTTTAGCCTTTAGTTGTTTAAGTTACTTGCATGTACTTATAAGTAGCTTAATAATTTCACTTAGTCTTTAATAGCATTTAAGGTAATCAAGATAGTTGTTAATAATTCACTTGTTCTCAATTTAGAAATTTTACGCTACAATAGCTTTAAGGACGATTTGCATGTCATCACAGTCACTTCAATTTGTTCTCGCTTTAGATTTCTCTTGTTCTCATCTACCATGCATGACGTTTCTCGCAGATGAAACAATCCTTCTAGAGGTCATCAGGCGTGGTCGATGTTGGGGAATGTGGAGCTCGACGAACTATAGACGTAGCGGGACTAACACTACCATTACACTTACTTTTCTTCTTGTTCTACTTTTTCCTGTCGCTACGTCCCTACTGGATCAGAGCCAGCCCCTCAGCACAACTAGCTTCAAAAACGAATGATCAAATAGGATTTTTTAACGCTTATTTATTACCTGAATGATTGTTCTGCATATCTTCGAATTGAAAAATAGCATTAATTATTTGGTCTAAGCCATTGATAGAAATTAACAATCGGTTAAACAGCTGATATAAGGTAAGAAAGAAAGAATCTGATTGTTTTTTTTTTACGGAGGCCTCAAAATTCAGCATGATGAACGCAGAGATGGCAAAAAATCATTCAACTGCTAAAATCTAAGATAGTGTCGAAATCCAAGATGGTCGCGACATTTTCCAATCTCAAAATGATACACCTGCGTTTCGGCATTACATCCACATTAGAACAAAGCCTGCTTCTCATTTTTCAATTTAGCTATTTTCACATGCATGTTAGGCGGTAGTAAAAACGATACTTTATGGTTCAGAAAATCAAAGATTTTTTTTTTCTTAAAAATTTAAGATTTCCATTATAAGTAAATGCACGTTTGGCAATGTTTTACGTTAAAACTAGATATTTCGACAAGACTTACTAATGTCCCAACGCGCAATTTATGAACTTCATTCAATGACTAAAATGCATATGGTAAAAAAATGTTTGTTTATTTCAATCAATGTTTATGACAGTTTTCATTCATTGAATTTATTTATACATAATTCCTGAATTCAAAGATATGTCGAAGAATTATTCTGGTATGAAAAATCGCATTATATAAGAAAATTCCTATTCAATAACCTGTATTTATAACACAACTTACAAAGTTGAGTATCAGGCTCGGTTCCGGTAGGGACATAACGACAGGAAAATGAAGAATAATAATAATAAGAAGAAGAAGAAGAGTTTACGTAACCTTGGTAGCCTCTAAATTCGACATGCTGAGTGCTATTAAGTGAAAAGGTAATTTCACTACTTAAAATCAAGACGGCGTCAAAATCCAATATGGCCGCCAGATTTTATCACTCAAAATAATGTTCTTATTCTTCTCTCGACTCTAATAAAATACCAACGATTGAAAAATTGTTTCTTTGTTGAACAAAAAATGATGTTTGCATTGATTGCACTCGCCGTATACGTCAAAATCGTAGAACATGACTTAGAAAATCGTTCATATCATAGGGTAAATACCATTGCTCACCTAGTTTCTGTAGCCTATCTTACGCAATTTTTCCTCAGCTTTCTGATGGTGATCTCAGAATTGAAAACTAGCGGTGCGCTAATGGTGAAAAAACGATTTTTCTAACAAAATCCAAGATGGCGGCCAAATTCAAAATGGCCGCCAAATTTTTTTTAACTTCAAATGAAAGCTATATCCTTTCTCTATACGATGCCACTAAGTCTGCTATGTGTTCCAAGGGAAATATGGGACATATCACGTGAAGAAATACCCAAGATTTATCAAAAAATGGGCTTTTTCGCAAACTGTTTAGCTAGCTGGCGTGCGAGGGGTCCACCAATATGAGAAAACCGAAAGGACCACCCTTAAGTTTTATCGAAAACTAGCGATCAGTGACATAAAATCGGAATTCTAACGATGGGTGCCGATGGCGGCCTGGTTTCAGCGAGAATTGCTCTTATGCTCAATTTCACCCAAAATTACGGTACTAGTGAGGAGACTGTCTAACAGGCGTACTTTCAAGGTGTAACTTAACGACTTAAGTCGGCCGCCGTCCGTCCATCGGACGGATTGCGATGAGATACGTGATGTTTATGAAACGCACCAGGATCGCAAGAAGCGGTTTCATGTTTCAAATCCAGCAGACGCGACGCCCACATCCCGTGCACAGATAACCGGAGTCGAAAGTACTTTACGATCGGATCAGTAGATCGATGAATCGATCGATGCGATTGATACCTGCCTACCTGCCGCCCGTCTGAGAGCCTGAGTGCATGCGCCCTGTGTGTGGGATAGCAGAATGCTTTTAAGCTCCAACTGACACTGGAAAAACAGTTGCCGCCTTGCCTTTACCTTTATGACCCCCATTCCTGTTGGGGAACTAGGAGTAAAATGTGCTATGCGGGAAAAAAACGCCACCGCAGTATTTCCATGACATAAAGTAAATTAAAATTCGATCATTTCATATAAAAATTCTATCAATTTAAACGTCTAGGAAAAATATATTTAAACTTCCACATAAAACAATAAAAAAAAATCAAAACAATTTTGCAATCTCTGGAGTAAATGACGTGAGCCAGCTTCTCAGATTAGCGTTCTTATGAGCACTTCAACAGTTATTAACTGACAGCTTTCTTTGCCAAAGTTGCCATTTTTGCATTCGTATATCGTGTGGCAAGTACGATGATACTCTATGCCCAATTTCCATTACAAAAATATCCTGGACCGACCTGGAATTGAACCCAGACACCTTCAGCATGGCTTTGTTGTCTAGCCACGGACTCTAACTCCTCGGCTAAGCAAGGAGTTTTCCTTAGAGGGCGCATATTACCCCGTGCTCCTCTACCCTCATACAAACTTGGTTTGTGGGTGGTTTTCGACTGGCACACGATCGATGTCAGGGTGAAGCCCGCTGGTACAAACGGTGAACGAGAACATGTTTGAACTGCAACCTAATTGATCGCTGACGCCTCCAAACACTTCTCGAAGCACTCTCGGAGGGAAACAAAAAGTGACAGGTTACTGGAATCAGATCGCAGTCGCAGACAGCTGCCAGCCGGTAATTTGATGTTTGAGGTGTATTTGAACACACTTAACGGGTCGAAGTGTGAGGTCCTCGGACCTCAATTATTTTACGTATTCCAAACATTAATTTCATATTGTTGACGTATATTAGTTTTTTGTGTGCTTCTTGATATATTTGATTTTTTTTTGCATTTTTTCAAATCAAAATTGCATGCTTTTTTTTCGCAAACCACATCTAATGATGAGTGTAATCAATAATCTTAGATAAAATTCACTATTTCTAAAAATAAAACTCATTTCAATCACATTTGCGACCGACGGTACTTTTGAATGTTAATCTACAGTCATCTCTCCCTTACTCGATATTGAAGGGACCATCGAGTTAGGGAGGTATCGAGTTACAGAACACAAAAGCAGTGCAACTGCGTTCCAAGGGACCATTGAGCTGGCCATGAAAACCAACTTTTACTATGGTTCTCTAACTCAATATCGAGATACGGAATATCGAGTAAGGGAGAGTTAACTGTAGTATTGTGTTTTTGTTGGAAACTATTTTAAATGTTGATATTGAAGTATAGAACAATCCATCAGGAGATAATTTATTTAAAACCATTTCTAACTTTTTTATATATTGTGAATCTGTAGCCCCCCATGCCAACCTACAAAAAAATAATCTCAATTCCAAAAACAATTCTGTACAAAAATATTCAGTGATTCATCCACAAATATTCATCGTGATTCTTGTGGATATTTTTTGTGCTTAACTATCTTTTGGTTTTTTTAGAAGCTTTTCCGAGAACTATGCTGAATTTCGTAATTAGAGAGGTTTTAATGACAGACCTGGTATAGTGGTTAATACTCACGCCTCTTACGACGAGGACCTGGGATTGAATCTCGTTCCCGAGATAGTCACTTACGACAAAACAGTTCTAGTGACGAATTTCTTCGGAAGGGAAGTAAGGCCGTTGGTCACGAGATGGACTATCCCAGGGATAAAAATCCCGTTAATAAAATCATATGTACACATAATTAGTTTGCTCTGAATATTTTAAAACAAAGCAAAACTTGATGTCAAAATTTGCCTAATTCTTACAATATTCATGCAAGACATTTCAATGCATGCAACCTGCAAGCTACACAGCTCCAACGAGCATCAAAACGGCTCCTCCATTTATGGCCATTTAATTGGGACATATCCCAGCGTCGTAAATTTCATCGTCAAGCCCATAATTTACGACTAACTTTTTGGCCTCTAGTACGGCTCGACGACTAACCACTTCGGCAGCCACTGAACAAACCATTCTACGCCACTGCAATTCACGCAGAATCTGCTTTCACGCGTATGTACCGTTGCGTCGGCGATGCTCGTAAAAACCGAATGTTATGACCATCTCGTTGACGTGCCATCACATCATACGCAGCCTAACGCCTCTCTTCCAATTCATATTGGGAAGAATTGGGAAAATCAATACTGAGCCATGATTCAAATCCATATGTCGTCGACGGATTGGTATTAATATTTTGATGACGATGAACACACGCACAGCGATTGAATTGCATGAGAAAAATTCAAATCGGATACCATCTGAGCAGATGGCCGTTCCGACAATCTCTTGATAGCATTCCATAAAAACCAAACTCATATTACCATGGAATACATAACGCGATAAGATTGAAGCCAGCCGTCTCATGCAATCATAAATATTCACCAGTGAATCAATTAAGAGATCTCCGGTTTCCGATTAGCCTAACAACGAGAAACAAGCGAATCGGAGCTGATATGAAAATTGGGTGACCCTCGACGATTCATCCATATGCCGAGCACGAATCACGAATCGCTAGCGTTGACGATTTAATTGGTGATAACATTCCCTGACGATATCCTCGCAAGCAGAACGGGGCTACTGACTGGCAGAACATCTTCGACTTCGACCCATTAAAATCATTTCCCCTTTTTATGTTGATGGGCAGCGATAAATCTTGTCAAACTCGATAAAATTCCAAGCCGGGATAGATCTACGGGAGCGAAAGTGTCCGTTCTGGATTGTTTCCCAGCTCAAACTTTTTTTTTTTGAGGAGAAATATAATTAACCAAGATGCCAGCTGGGTGATAGGCCGTGAAGCACCATCTCGTTCGAAAGTAATAATTTATATTGAGTTGAGATAATGGAATGCCACGGTCGTAAATTATCGGAGAGGCAAAACTACCCACACGATTGTTGGAGACGACGAATTTTTCGGAAGTTGAATTATCGCTTGTAAAACCGAAACCTCAGAGGCGTTGCACGCAAAGATTTGGTAGATATCAATAAGACTTAGTGTGAAGCAGCAAACTCCATTCGAAATGACGTGATTCATCAAGCAGAGGCGACGGAATTCATTTCGTGTCACACGCCATGTCACCCCAATGTTAGTCGCAATTGTGAACGTCATCGAGACTGAAATGATAAACGGGTAATTGATTTGACTCTTGGGCAAATATCTTTTGATCTGATGGAACTGGACGATTTGTGTACGAAAGCCAACTACAGAAAATTTTGCGATTATCGCAAGACTTTCAACCTTTTTTAACATTAATTCCTCGATAGATAATTCAAAGAGGGTGTCCGGCCATTTGGCCGAATGACGTTTGGCTGAACGTCTTTTGGCCGAATGCCATTTGGGTGGCCGAACTACAAAAAAAAATTGCTTGTGGCCTTATAACTGATCAGCTAAATAATTTGTTCATTTCTATTATGTGGCCGAACGTCAAACATGACGCTTTATTAGTGCTATAAGAGAATAATGAAAACAATCGGTTAATTGAGGACGAAGTTGTGAACTCGTGCAAGACTCTTAGCTGATCGTTGGTTCGTTTCTGGGCTACCAACGGTGTGCTAGGGTTTAGAGGGATTTTCATCAGATTTTTTTCCTTCTTTTAACCATAGGCTATTCTTTCAATTTGTAGAGGTTCCTTTACTATTGGCAATAATTAAGCTTATATTTTAATTGGGAATTTTAACTTCTTTAAATCATCAACAGTTCTTTGTAGTTATACTGATATAATAATTATTTGAATTATTCTTGCTTAATTTTTCATAAGAGATTTTTCTTTCTTGTGATCATAGGCTGTTCGTACATAATTTAATATTTTTCTTAGCTATTTGGAATTATGACTTTTAATACGCTCATCATAGTTTATTGGGATTATTCCTTATAATACGCACATAAAGAGTTTTATTAAAAACATATTTCTCAGCACAAACTGACTACACCAGCAATACAAAAATCTCTACTGGCAGCTATTATCACTAGCGGAGAATGGAATAATTGCTTACATTTACGATGTTCTTTTTTCAGCATTAACTGTTTCTTTAACTAATACTTTAGAGCTGTATATCAATGATGATTTATCCTTCTCTAAGAATCAACTATTGTTTGAAATTCATTACAAATGCATGCCAACTGTAGTTCACTATTGTTTTCAATTTCAGCCAAACGATATTCGGCCAAATGGCATTCGGCCAAATGACCCGAAACCTTCAAAAAGTACGTTCGACGATTTTTGAGGGAATATTTTCAGAAATTTTTAAATTAATGTGTCCTGTTTTTCCTAAGAAGTACTCCATTTACTGGGAATTACTCTTAAGATTCTGCAACGGGTTTTAAGAAACTTCTCTAGAGCCTCTTCTAAGTGACAATCCCACAGATGATTTTTCGAAGTTTCTTCAATGAATTCTCCAAAAATTGTCTCCAAGATTTTGACCAATGATTTCTCTAGGAATTCCTCAGGTACATCCAGAAATTTATGCACGGATAGCTCAATGGAATTCTCCAAGGATGGCTTAGAATTTGCTTAGAATCCTTGTATTCTTTTTATTTTAGAAATTCACAAATAGCTTGAACAAGAAATGCATTTGAGAATTATTGTACAAATTTTTCAGAGGAATTTTCTGTAAATCCCTCAAATGATTTCTCCAAAAATCCCTTCCCTAATTCCTTCAAAATTGTTTCAGTTGTTTCTCCAGAAATATTTCCAGGTCTTGTTTCAGGATTATCGAAAGGTCTCCTCCCATAAATGCTTCCTTGAATTGCTCTAGAAATACTACTGCGAAGTTCTGCAGGAATACTTTCTATGATAACTCCGAAAATACCTTTAATTCGGAAAAAAACGCTGAATTTTGTCTTCCTTTTATTTATTTTAGATTAACGTTTTTTGTAATCATATTTTTCCTTCTGAAATATCTTTAAATATTCCTTCGAAAAAACTTTCAGCGATTCTTCTGCGAATAATTCTGAGATTTCTCAAGATATATTGCTAGAGTTTGCCAAGAATATGAACAGGGACTTCTCCAGGAATACTTTTACTTCAGGAAAACTTTCAGGGATTCCTTTAGAAATACCCCCAGGAGCAATTCCTTAAAGAATACTTCTGGGATAACTTCAGAAATACTTCCGGGGAATGCTTCAGGAATGCTTCCGAAGATCCCTTCAGCAGTTCCCCCAAAGATTGCTTCAGGAATACCTCCGAGGATTTCTTCAGAAATATCTCCAAGGATTCCTCTGAGAATACCTCCGAGGGTTCCTTCAGGGCAGACAATTAATCGTTCCATAAAAAAATATAAAATTTCCATAAAAAATGCAAAATTTGCCAGTAAAGAAACAAGGGTAAAATCAACAGAAAAGTTAAAAATTTCCATAAAAAAATAAAGAAGTGCATAGAAAAAACAAAATTTTCCATAAATAAAAAAAATTTGAGCAATAAACAGATTCAAAAGTGCAGTAGAATCGACAATAATCTCACTAAAAAAATATCGAATTTTCCATTTAAAAACCTCAAAATGTCCCTATTTTCTTCACAAAAAGCAAGAAATAATTATAAATTTTCCACAAAAAAAGCCAAAATTTGCAATAAATAAATAATAATTCGCCCACAATAAATCAAAAATTTCCATTCAAAAAATCAAAGATAGCAATAGCAGTAAATGCAAAGTTGCAATAAACAAACCCAACTGAGCAATTCAAAATGACAATCAATACATGAAAATGTTGTAGAAAATTTCAATATTTAAGTAAAATTTTCCATAAAAATAACGTAATGTGTATAATGCATTTCATAAAATTTCAGTCAAACTGAAGCATTGTTTTCACAATTGGAGCTAGTTAGTCGTCGTACATACAGTATTGGACAAAACATTTGCAACTTTTTCGATTTTCCATACAAAATGACCAACTTTGATAAACTATATCTCAGTTATTTATGATCCGATGTGAATGAAATTTTCAAAGTATATCAGACATAACTTGAACTTAAACATATATTTTTGAGTGATTTTTCCAATTACAAGTTGAAAAGAAGTAACGGTTTTACTAAAGTGAATTTCTTGACGATTTTTCATAATTGACATAACTTAACATATTGAAGGAATAGCTTCATCGTATGTTCAGCAAAGTTGTAGATTTTGACGAGATGAATAAGTTTGCTGAAGACAGTTTTTGTGTAAGGCTATCAGATTTTGAGATAAAAAGTTTTGAATTTTTCGTCGAAAATTACACTTTAGTCAAATCGTTATTACTTATAAACTCGTGATTGGCAAAATTATTCAAAAATATATGTTAAAATTCAAGTTACATCTGATGTTCTGTAAAAGTTTCATTCGAATCGGTCCATAAATAACTGAAATCTAACTTACCAAAGTTGGTCATTTTGTATGGAAAATCGAAAAAGTTGCAAATGTTTTGTCCAATACTGTATGTAGATGTAGAAATTGCATTTTAGAGTTCGATAATTGATCACGTAAAAATTTAGGGGAGGGGAGAGCGGGGAGATTGGCCGGGTTTGAAAAAATATTTTTTGCCATATAGGTAAAATCAATGTTTCATACAAAAAATCATACATGGAGGGGAGGCGAGGTCTCGAAAAATCACAAAAAAAAAGGTTTTTTAATACACCCCATTGTTGGGCGCTACAATTTTACTTATTTTGGCAAAGTTGAAATGAAACATGGAACATGGAATATCAAATCTTCCAATATTAGGAACACTTATGTCACTGCTTGGGTTATGTTCAACTACATTGATGGTAGAAGCTTATGCTCTCATGCCCAACCAGCCAGGGAACTGGTGTTTACAAACTAAGCATCAGTAAAGTAACTGCCCACAGCAGTTGCAGAAATATGTATACTTCGATTAATGAGTTTTTTCCTAAATATTGTTTTTATTTGCATACGAACATAACGCTTTTCAAAGTATTTTCCAATAGGTTCATTTTTAGATCTAGTGGGTTGTCTCAGTACTACAAATATGGTTGAGCATGCTGTAACGCTACTTTTATACCTCATCACCCACTTCATGTTTCATTTCAACTTTGCCGAAATAATTAAAATTGTAGCGCCTAACGATGGGGTGTATTAAAAAACATTTTTTTGAGATTTTTCGAAACCTCGCCTCCCCTCCATGTATGATTTTTTATATGAAACATTTATTTTTTTCTATATGGCAAGAATTTTTTTTTTCAAACCCGGCCAATCTCCCCACTCTCCCCTCCCCTAAATTCTTACGTAATTAATTATCGAACTCTAAAATGCAATTACTACATCTACATATGACGACTAATTAGCTCCAATTGTGAAAACAATGCTTCAGTTTGACTGAAAATTTATGAAATCCATTATACACATTATTACTCATTATTGGAAAATTACGTTATTTTTATGGAAAGTTTTACTTAAATATTGGAATTTTCTACAACATTTTCATGTATTGATTGTCATTTTGAATTGCTCAGTTGGGTTTGTTTATTGCAACTTTGCATTTACTGCTATCGCTATCTTTGATTTTTTGAATGGAAATTTTTGATTTATTGTGGGTGAATTATTATTTATATATTTCAAATTTTGGCTTTTTCTGTGGAAAATTTATAATTATTTCTTGCTTTTTGTGAAGAAAATAGGGACATTTTGAGGTTTTTAAATGGAAAATTCGATAATTTTTAGTGAGATTATTGTCGATTCTACTGCACTTTTGAATCTATTTATTGCTCAAAATTTTTTTATTTATGGAAAATTTTGTTTTTTCTATGCACGTTTTTATTTATTTATGGAAATTTTTAACTTTTCTGTTGATTTTACCCTTGTTTCTTTACTGACAAATTTTGCATTTTTTATGGAAATTTTATATTTTTTCATGGGACGTTAATATTTTAGCCGTTCCTTCAGGAATACTTCCGAGGATTCCTTCAGGAACACCTACGAAGATCCCTTCAGATTCCCGACGATTTTTTTTTTTTCAGGAATATCTCCGGGGATTCCTTCACAAATACCTACGTGGATTCCTTCAGGACTACCTCTAGGGATTCTTGCAGAAATACATTCGAAATTTCATACTTCCGGAAATATTCAAAAATACATCCGGGGATTCCTTCAGGAATACTTCCAGGAATTTCCTTCGGGGATTTTCTCAATATGACGTCCGAGTATTCTTTAGGGAATACCTCCGAGGATTCCTTCACGAATACCTACGAGGATTCCTTCAGGATTACCTCCGAAGATTCCTTCCGGAATACTTTCGGGGATTTCTTCAGGAATATCTCCAAGGATCCCTTCACAAATACCTACGTGGATTCCTTCAGGACTACCTCTAGGGATTCTTGCAGAAATACATTCGAAATTTCATACTTCCGGAAATATTCAAAAATACATTCGGGGATTCCTTCAGGAATACTTCCAGGAATTGCTTCAAGATGACCTGCTAGGATTCCTTCAGGAATACCTCCGAAAATTCCTTAAGAAATACCTTCGGGAATTTCTTCAAAAATATCTCCAAGGATTCCTTCAGGAATACTTCAGGGAATTGCTTCAAGATGATCTCCGAGGATTCTTCAGGAATACCTTCGAGAATTCCATCAGGAATACCTCCGGGGATTCCTTCAGAAATTCATCCAAGGAATAATTCAGGAATACCTACGGAGTTTGCTTCAAGAATACCTCCGGGGATTCCTTCAGTTATACCTCCAAGGATTCCTTCAGAAATACCTTTGGGGATTTCTTCAGAAAGACCTTCAAGGATTCCTTCAGAAATACCTTCGAGAATTCCTTCAGGAATACCTACGGAGATTGCTTCATGAATACCTCTGAGGATTCCTTCAGGAATACCTCCGAGGATTCCTACAGGAATACATCCAAAATTTCCTTCAGCAATACTTCCGGGCATCTTCAAAAATAACTCCGGGGATTCCTTCAGGAATACCTCCGGGAATTGCTTCAAGATGACCTCCGAGGATTCCTTCAGGAAAACCTTCGAGAATTCCATCAGGAATACCTCCGGGGATTCCTTCAGAAATTCCTCCACGGATTAATTCACGAATACCTACGGAGATTGCTTCAAGAATACCTTCGGGGATTCCTGCAGGAATATCTCCGGAGATACCTTCAGGAATACCTCCGGGGATTCGTTCAAGCGCACCTCCGATATTTCCTGAAGGAACACTTCCGGGGATTTCTTCTGGAATATCTCCGGGGATCCCTTCAGGAATACCTACGGAGATTGCTCTAAGAATACCTCCGGGGATTCCTTCATAAATACCTCCGGGGATTTCTTCACGAACATCTCTGGGGATTCCTTCAGGAATACTTAAGAGGATTCCGTCAGGAATATCTCCGGGGATTTCTTCAAGAATATCTACGGGAATTCTTTCAGAAATGCCTCCGAGAATGCTTTCAGGAAATCCTCCGAGAATTTTTTCAGGAATACTTTTAGGAATTTCTTCAGGAATACCTCCGAGAATTCCTTCAGGAATACCTCCGAGAATTCCTACAGGAATACCTCCGAGGATTTCTTCAGGATTATCTTCGGGGATTTTTTCAGGAATACCTCCAAGGATTCCTTCAAGAATACCTCCGGGAATTGCTTCAAGATGACCTCCGAGCATTCCTTCAGGAATTACTTAAGGAATACCTCCGGGGATTGCTTCATAAACACCTTCGGGGCTTCTTTCAGGAATATCTCCGGGGATTCCTTCAAGAATTCCTCTGGAAATTCTTTCAAGAATACCTCCGAGGATTCCTTCAAGAATAACTCCGGGGATTCCTTCAAGAATACCTACGAAGATGCTTTCAGGAATACCTCCAAGTATTCCTTCAGGAATACCTCCGAGGATTCCTTCAGAAATATCTCCGAGGATTACTTCAGGAATACCTCCGGGGATTCCTTCAGAAACACTATCTCCGGGAAATGCTTCAAGATGACCTCCGAGGATTCCTTTAGGAATTACTTAAGGAATACCTTCGGGGATTTCTTCATAAATACCTTCGGGGCTTCTTTAAGGAATATCTCCGGGGATTCCTTCAAGAATTCCTCTGGAAATTCTTTCAGGAATACCTCCGGGTATTCCTTCAAGAATACCCCCGAGTAATTCTTCAGGAATAACTACGAGGATGCCTTCAGGAATACCTCCGAGGAATCCTTCAGGAATACCTCCGAGAATTCCTTGAGGAATATCTCTGAGGATTCCTTCAGGAATATCTTCGCGGATTTCTTTAAAAATACCTCCAAGGATTAGTTCAGGAATACCTCCGATTTTCCGCAATTCTTCAGGATGACTTCCGAGGATTTCTCAGGCATAATTTCGAGGATTCCTTCAGGAATACCTCCGAGGATTCTTTCAGGAATACCTCCGAGGATTCCTTCAGAAATATCTCCGGGGATTCCTTTAAGAATATTTCCGGGAACTCTTTCAGAAATACCTCCGGTTAATTAAGAATATATCCGGGAACTCTTTCAGAAATATCTCCGAGCGATTGTACCCCGTTTGGCATAAAGTCGTTTGGCATAAGGTCGCTTGGCATAAAGCCGCTTGGCATAAAGTCATTTGGCATAATGGTCATTTGGCATAAAGGATGTTTGGCATAATGGTCATTTGGCATAATGGCCGCTTGGCATAATGATTGACTTAAATAAATATCGGTATTTTTGAGCTTTTACCTAGATGAACGCCATTGAGCCCAGAGCAAAAAAAAATTGGTAGGTTCTAAACAAGCGCGATGTTCGTTCAGAGATTTTCCAAGCTAAGAATTTCAATAATTGTTGTGACATTAGAGAGCATTACTAAATAAAACTCGTGACGTGTATCTACATCTCAAAACATAGAGTATTTTTGAGCTTGTTGCGATATAAATATGTAAAAAAAAGAAAATTCGTAAAGAAAGTTCGCAGTTATTCATCAAGCTCTGTCCCAGTTTGGACGTAACACTCGATGAAAATAACTTGATAAAAGAATGGATTTTTTTTTTGAAAAATATCAAAAGCTTTAATCCAAAGATCTATTAATGCGACTTTATAAAAAAAAATATGAATTAAAGAGCAGATTATTTTTCGATTAAAATGTTTAAGGCTCAGGCTCTAACGCAAAAAAAAAAAGTTCACGGCATAGCTCAAATAAACAACACATCTTTTAAAAAATATATTAATGGCAAAACTTTTCAACGGTTCAATATAAATTCTAATTCTGGAAGTGTACATCAAAAACATCGTCTATTATCGAGATAAGGGAAAAAATGATATTTATTCCAGAATATCTCAGAAGGAGATCACGCGTCTGCCCCAAAAAAAGTATATGTTGAATATTGACAGATTCTAAAGTAATTATCATTCTAACAACACATCTGGCAAGAATTGATAAAACAGCAAAATATAAACATGGTTAATATTTAGCTTTACTATATAATCAATTTAAAACAGTATAAATATAAAGAACAGCTTATTTTTAAAAGAAGGCAAAATTTTAAATTTTAGTTTGAACCAATAGAAGAATGGACGCCAAAAATTATTGCGGCATAATAAAACGAAAACACATAAAAATGTGTGTTCAGAATCATCGAAGCAATTGTGCTACTTTTCCCAGAACGCCATATTGCCGAATGACTGATTTCCCCGAAAAGTGGTGACGAGAAAGAACGATAAACAGTCAAAATAAAGAAGTATTGTGTTATTCTCGGCTATACACATGTTGGAAAAAATACTGAGGACGGTAAAACTCGAAAGAACTGCCATTTAAATAAAAAAGGGTGCATTAGATGGTCAGTTCGTTTACCACCCTGAAATGTATAAAGTTACGACAATTATGAGGGCTAAAAACTTTTCGGGGAAGTGGGCTAGTCGGAGAAACGGGATATTCGGAGAACTGGCGCTCCGGGAAACGACATTCGGGGAACCGAAATTCGGGGAACAATAGCACAACCTATCGAAGTAACTACAGTAATCGATTTCTCTTTTCGCTGATAATTTGAGCAGATCAATGTAATCGATTGCGTCCCTTTTGTCAGTTGGTAACAAAAAAATACTTAAAAAATATAGCTCCAAAGAACAGCCTATGCATAAAAGAAGGAGAAATTTATTGACATTTTAAATCAACAGTTTTCAAACCTAATCATAGGTATGGTTACATCATATTTAGAAAAAAAATAGAACAATTCAAAGAAGAGTAAATTTGTGCTAAATATATAAAAATCTTCAGTGCAAAAATTTGTTCCAATAGCGAAACTCAAAAGAGGAATTATTTGAAAGAAGGGTAATTTCTGGATAAATAGTAAAATACTATTGGCAATAATTACCTAATATGCTTAAATTTATTCAAGAGCGAATGATTGTTGAATAAAGTGTCATATTGTATCAATAGACTCCAAAACAAGCCTGATGTCATCAGAAAGATACTTAAAAAACGAAAAATTGGGAAATTCTTGGTTTCAGACTCATTACGCCAAACGACTATTATGCCAAACGACCATTAGGCGGCATCCACAAATTACGTAACGCTCTAGGGGGAGGGGGGGTAGGCTCAAGCGTTACGGCTCATACAAAAATTTGAAATTTTTCATCCAAAAAGCGTTACGAAGAGGGGGGGGAGGTGGTCAAAAATTTCAAATTTCAGCATTACGTAATAAATGGATGCATCCTTATGCCAAACGACCATTATGCCAAACGACTTTATGCCAAATGACTTTATGCCAAATGACCTACACACCCCTCCGAGCATTCCTTCAGGTATACTTCCTGGGATTCTTTCAGGAATACCTCCGGGGTTTCCTTCAGGGATTCTTTCAGGAATACTTCCGAAGACTCCTTCAGGAATTTCTCCGGGGATTCTCTCAGTGATCCTTTCAAGAATAACTTCAGCTATTTTCTCAAGAATACCTCCGGGGATTCTTTAATACCTCCGAAGATTTTTCAGGAAACCCCTGGTAGTTCCTCCAGCAATACCTCCAGCAATTTCTCTAGCAATCCCTCAAGCAATTACTTCCGGGGATTCTTTCAGGAATATCTCCGGAAATTCCTTCATGAATACATACGCTGATTAACTTCGGGACTACCACCAGGTATTCCTTCAGAAGAGACTCCTCTTTACACATTTCCAGGAATATTCCCGGAATTGCTCCAGGTATTCTACCAGAATGTTTTGGAATATCTTCGTTGATGTCTCCAGGAAACCTCATGAAATCTCTCCTGGAATATAAGATCATCCCAACCTTGAGGTAAATGTTTAAATGTTTTCAAAGCTTTCAAATTTTTCATGCTGTTCTTACGTATTGCAATCGTTCAAAAAGGCTGTAGGACATTTGGTCGAATGCCTTTGGAACGTCTAGTCAAATAATATTTTGTCGACCAGACATTTGTTTAGTAAATTATTTTGTAATGGTTTATTGGGAAATATTTTTTTCCAACAGATATAGCACTAAACCGGATATTTTCCAAAATTTATGCTCTACAACATGGTTAGAATATATGCCATTGTCTGTATAGGTTAATTATTTTTGTCAATTATATTATTTTTCAGCCGTTTTGAATTTAAACATGGTTTTATTTTACTTAATTTTGTAGAATCCTAAATGAAATTGTTTCAAATGCTGTAGAAATAGTTTTCCTACGTTAACCAACATATTCAGCTTCCTAAATCTAGAGTACTACAACGTAAGGAACATAGAAAAAGTGAATTTCTTGTTCTTCCAGAATATGATCATTCTTGGAAGTAATGCCTAGCAAATACTTTCGGTGCTTATTATCAAGCTCTAAAGAGTACATAATTCTTTAAAAATGTCATCGTTATTTTTACATAACTGCTGATCTTTATTCAACGACTGCTTTCAGTATGATTGCTAGTAATATTTTTGAGTTTCATGTCTTAAAGCTCGGTCTTTGGACTTGAGATTTTTAAATGTGGTAACCAGACATGAAACGGTTGGACATAGATCTGTTTTTTCACCTCGAAATGTCAAAGATAGTTAAATTTATTCTATTTACATGGTTAGGAGAATGAGGTGATAAAAGTTAACTGCTTCCTTATAAGAAGCCTGAATGAGTGAAATATCAGCAAGAAACTTAAAAACGCAAGGAGTCAATCGATGTTGTGGGAGAGTCCGATTAACTGGATCCCCGAAATATCGCTTGTCATATAATGATGGCTTGAAGTTCATTCAAGAAGTTTCAGAATAACAACAAAGCTGACTTATTGCACACGCTCATGTTGTTCTAGTAGTACCATATATGCACTTCCCGTTTTCAATCATTCAATCACTGTAGTAACGACAAAATGTGAATCTGTTCAATAACCTGAAAAAAAAAAACAATTTCGATTAAATTCTCTACTGAATGTCTTTTCAACAAATGGCGTACACTTTTTAAATCAATTAAATTCTTTTCGACCAAATGTCCATTCGACGAAATGTTCATTCGACCAAATGTACTTTCGACGAAACATTATTCGACCAAATGTCATAGATTCTTCAAAAAGACCTAAAGATTTTAAAAGTTTTTAAGTTAACTGCTGATGCCAAAGTTGAAATTTTTCCATTTTTAAATCTCATATCAAATGCGATAGCGTCTTGAAAGTCAATTTTTATCCTAAGGACACCAAAACCAGAAACCGAACTCAGGCACCTTCAGCATAGTTTTGCTTTACGATCGTGAACAACACTAACGAAGAGGCCTCAACCCTACGTAGGATCCGAATCCCAATCTTCCTACACCTTAGTGTCGGAAACGTCTCACAATTACCCTTATCGACCGCGACCATCAAGGTGTGAATGGGACAACTCCAGTTGACAAATATTTGCGCTCTTTACTGCCCAAGCTTTATGTGACCATTGAAGTCGGTACAGCGTGCTGTTTGCTTTCCCACGGGTTACAAATGCAGACAATATTCACACCCGCATATCGGATTCGATCTTTTGCTGCACCGACTTCGCCAGTATACGAGAGCGATTGCCAGACAAGTGGAATCACAACAATGTGAAAATATTTCACTATGGAAAGGGGCAGCTTTTTTTTTGTTTTGCTCGATTATTTTACAACCAGAAAACGTGTCTCTTGCTGAGATGATCTCATCACTTGGATAAACTATTGCATTGCTTTTTGTGTTTGGGAGAAATATAAATGACATTTAAAGTGTGGTATTCTTTCATTTGTGTTATTTGGTTTACTGTCATACGATTATATTTTCTGCCTTATTTTTCACTTGTTCCTTGAACTTTTTATTTTGTTTCTTGTATTTATTCTTATGGTTATAGGTTCTTATTTCTTCACTTTTATTATCTTATTAAGTTCATCAAATTTCTCGGTGTTTGTATTGTTTTTCTTCATTCTACGGAAAATCAACTCTGCCACCTCAAACCACGAAAGCCAACCAATCAAAAGATCGCTCATGGTATTTGATCCACGCCAGAGCTCTAATCTTGATTGAATTAGTATGCCTCACTCTCAAACCGAAGATTCCATCACTGTTATGACTGAAACCCGGAGCAGAAGATGATAAGCTTTTTTTGCCTTCTTCTACATGACATGGAGCGCGGGCTTGTGTTGCACAATGTTTGCTAGACCATTTGAAGACTTCCCTCCGTTTTCCGAGCCTCTCGATTTCATAGTTTTTCAAAGCCGAGAGGAAATCAGTCGTAAAAAGATTGATCCTATATCTGTTTTTCATCGTTCAGCATTCTTGGAGCCAACTTCAAAAAGGGTCCACTCGAGAAGCCCGATGAAGACCACGACTCGAGCTGGCTGATTTATCCTAAATGCGAGCAGTCAGTTCAGCCTCGATGATACGATGCGATGTGAAGAATTTATATGTTTGCGCTTCTCAATCTCGATTCCGGAAGAAACGTGCTTAGCATATCGGCCATAATCAATCTCACTCGGGTTAGTTCAATGTGGGGTGGGCGAAAGCTGAGACAATGGCATGTGGGATGAAAGCTTTTGCCTCTTCAGTTCGATGATATGAGACGATCCGTAAGAACTTCATTCTTCTGATGGCAAGGCAATGCCAATGTTTAGTTTGTTAGAGCGTAAAACTGGCTATGCTCGTTTGAACGATTGCCGTTTTTTTATACTGTGGCATAGATTCTGATTCTCTTCCAATCACTATGTTTGTGCTTTGATTGGTCATGTCCTATGTGCTCTGAACGGTTCTGAATGATGCAAGAAATGTTTCAGCAAATCAATTGAAACATGTAGTGGTTGATGTTTGTACGTCGTTTAAATCAAAGGATGTGCAACTTTAAAGATTCGCGAAAAACACAAGGATAATAACACCCAATAAGGAATGTAAGGATGTATATCTGATTTACAAAGTTTTACAACATTCATTGGGTTAACAAATATAATCGATGAAATATTTTTGTTTAGTCTTGTACAACATTTAATGAGCTTGGCAAAGACAAATTTCTCATTGTAATTATGGGGAGAAAACCCGTAACAAATAAAACATTCGCAATTACGTCACTTGGCCGTCTTTTTCAACTAGTCTTTGAACATAGTTAAAAAAAACTTGTTCAAAAATGAGCAGTATTTTTAACAGTTCTTGAAAATCATAGGAAAAAGTAAAAAAAAAACGAAAGATAATTCGACATAAGTCTCGAAGAATTTTTTTTTGTGATTTGTATTATATATACAATTTATTTGAAATACGCGTATTTGTCAAAAGACAAATATTTAGGGCTGAATTTAGAAGTATACTATATAAATCTCCATTTTATTTATTTATATCTTTAAATTAGAACCAGTTCAATGATTCGTCGAGTGATTCCAAAAACTTCCGAGAAAAGCAGAAATATAATATTTAGAGAGACGGATGGTGTGAAAGATGCGTTCGCATAAATGTCGGTTATGTCGGTGGGAATGCTCATAAAACGTGCGTGCTCTCAGAATGTATCGAATAGTTGTTATTCAAAGCCGTAAAAAAACTTGTTACGATCGAATACGTGGCGAAAGAAAGCGATGATGCGTTCTCAACCGGAAAGTTGGATGAAAGTTTTATGAGATTCTTATTTCATCGAGGTGCTCTTCCCTCTGCTTCCTGGTGATTGGACGGGAGAAAAGTGGAGTTTGTAAAACTTCTTCACCCGGAGCGGCGATGATAGACAAATTCGCTCAAGTACGTGATTGACCTAGTTTTCGGGAAAATTGTTCCACGCATTACCCATATGCGTATGGCCCGTGGAAGTGATGACTTTTCTTTAATATGGCGAGATTGAAGCCTCAAAGTTCTGCCTCAGTAGCGCCTGAGTTGAAAGCTTGCGAGTGCCTTTCGTCACGCCACGTTATTCAGCGCGAAGTAACAAAGGAATCCTCCTGAGCCCATTATTCAAGCGCGCTAGAAGCCCCGCGTTCCCGTGAAGTGCTCTCCAAACACATAAACACGTGTTTGTTCCGTCCGACACTTTCCATCTCAGAGCTCCAGCTTCGCGAGGGAAAGGAATCCTGTGTGCAGTCGCCCTACAATTAGGGGTCATTTCGCTGAACAAAATTTTAATTAAAAATCATTGTGACGATGTACAACAAGGAACTGCATATTCCTGATTTCTTGCATATTCCTCAAAGTTGTAGTATTTCCACGTTAAACGGTTCAATTTCTCGACATTTTTCAAAAGTTATTCATCCAGGGTTGGTAACGAATTTAGGAACATTAGAACCCTATTGCCTAAAAAACAAAAAGAAACTTAAAAGATATCAAAAATAAATTAAAAATGGACAAATCAAAATCTAGGAAGAGAATTGACTTCTCAGAAAATATTTTCAATACCTCTGACATTATGACCAGTAGGGAGTCAATGCCGATTATAAACCCTTTGCGTATTATGGACCCACTACAGAAAGCATCAATTTGATACTCAGATGAATATTTCACGGGGAAATCGAGCTGGCACCGGTGTTTCAAATGATATTCAAATTTTGTTTTTTACCAGCTTCTGGTCTATTTTTTTTGGAACAGGCTAACTGCCTGGTCCATTTTTTGTCGGATTTGGACCAAGATTTGCGCTGTTCCAAATTTGGTTTTCACCAGGAACTCCTCCTTCGATTTCCTCCAGGAATCTGAGGATTTATTTCAGACATTCGTCCAAAGTTTCTCTCCAGGAATTTGTTCGTGGATTTTTTTATAGAATTCATCCAAGGATTTGCACTAGGAATTTCTCTACGGAATTTCGTGCTTTGGAAATTTGAAGCATGAATTTCTCATGGGATCAGAAATCACTCCGTGGATTACCTCTTGAAAAATTTTGCAGGTATTTCTTACCAGTGTTGTGAAAAACTGAATTTCTCACAACTCACGCTTGAGATTTTTCATGCGTGAGTTGTCAATCACGCAACTCAGCAGTCAAAAAATCATGGATGAGTTGGTTCACCTTTTTGACTCATTGTCTCGTATTTCCACAGTTTATTCACACACGGCAATAATTTCTTGTTAGTCTGGTAAAATTATAGTAATCCTCTCTAACGTAAACAAAAATATGCGGGTTTCACGAGTTTTTGACGGGTTTTGCGACTGAATCATTTTTTACGGTTTGAGTTGATTGAGTTGATCTTGCATCAAAATCTCAAGCGTGAGATTGGCGAAGCAGATCTCTAATGAGTTTGCTCTCACGGGAGAGCGTATCGATTGACATTTGAGTATGAGTCTATCAACACTGTTTCTTACAGTAATTCTTTCGGGATTCCCTTCAGGAAGTTTTCCGGGGATTTGCTCCAGAACTTCCTCCTGGGATTTTCTCATAGAATTCCTGAGGTCATTTGCTTCAGGAATTCATCCGGAGATTTCCTTTAGAAATTCTTCCGGTGATTTTTTCCAAAAATTCCCCCAGGAATTTTCCCCAAAGTTCCTCCGAAACCTCCTCAACGAACTTCTTCAGAGTCTCTTCAAAAATCCCTTTGGAGTACTTCTAGAAATTCCTCCAGAGTTCCTTCACGAATTCTTCTAGATTTTTAGCCGGGAGTTCCTCTGAGTGCACCGAGAATTTTTCCAGAGTTTCTCCAAGAATTCTGTCAAAGTTACTACGGGAATCACTTCGGAGCTCCACCGGGAATTTCTTTGGTTTTCTTCATGGGTCCTCCAGAAAGTCTTTCAGAGTTCCTCCAGCAATTCCTCGGATTTCCTCCTGAAATTTCTCCCGGAAATTCTTCAGAGTTCCTCCGGGATTCCTTTCATGCTTCCTTCAGGAGTTCCTCTAAGCATTATTTCTCCAGCAGTTCCTTTGAAGTCCCTGCAGGAGTCTATCTGAAAGTCCTACAATAATTTATTAATAGTTCCTCATAGATTTTCTTTGGAGTTCCTCCTGGAATTCTTTTGGAGCTCCACTGGGAAATTATTAAGATTTCCTCCAAGGTTGCTCATTCCATTAGTTCTTGTTATTCTTTGGAAATCCTCTAAATTTACTCTAAAATTTCTTCACGAGTTACTTCCAAGAACTCTCTACATTTTCTCCGGAAATCCTTTCGAAGTTCCTCAAAACATTCTCAAGAGTTTCTCCGGGAATTTACTCTAGATTTCCTCCGAGAATTCATCCTTCGTGGAGTTCCTCCGGAGTTCCGCTAGGATTTTTCTTAAGTTCTTCCACAAATTCCTCTTGATTTATTCCGGTAAATCCTCGAGATTTCATCCAACAACTCCTCGGAACTTCTTCTGAATATCCACCAATATTCTTTCCATAATTTCTTTCCAATTCTTTCGAATATCCTCCATAGTTTCTCCAGAAATTTCTCCGGAGTTTCTAAAGCAATAACCACAGAATTCTTCCAGAAACAAATCAGGAGTTTCTCCAGGAACGCCTTTAGAGTTTCTCCAAAAATTGTCAAGAATTCTTCCAGGAATTCCTCTGCAGTATCTTTAGGATTTTGCACAGAGTTCCTCATGGAACTTTTTCAAGGTTCCTCCGGAAATTCCTTCGGGACTTCCTTCTGAGCTTCACCAGTAATTCCCCCTGAGTTGCCCTAGAAATTCCTCCGGAGTACTTTCAGCAATTCTTTTGGTTTTTATCTAGCATTTCCTCCGATTTCCGGAGCTCCACCGGGAATCTTTTTGGATTTCTCTCGTAGTTGCTTTTGGATTTTTTTTAAGTTCTTTCAGGAATTCCTCCAAAGTGCCACCAGGATTGTTTTTTTTTTTTGGATTTCCCCCATGAATTCCTCTGGCAATTCTTCCGGAGTTTATTCAGGAATTTCTTCGGAATTCCTCCAGAAATTTGTCCGGAGTTCCTCCAGGAATCCCTTAAGAGATCTTCCAGGAATTCCTTGAGACTTCCTCCAGAAATTCCTTCAGGGTTTCACCGGGAATTCTTTCAGAGTAACCTCGGACATTCATCCAAGAATATTTTCAGAATTCTTCCAGCAATTCCTACGGAGTGCCGGGAATCCCTCCAGAGTTCCTGCGAGAATTCCTTCAGAGTTACTCCGAGCATTCCTTCAAGAATTTCTTCGGAATTCCTCCAAGATTTGCTTGGAAGTTTCTTCAGGATTTCCTTCGGAATTTCTCCTGGAATACTTTCCAAATTTTTCTAGGCGGAACTTCAGTGTTCCTCTAAATACTCTTCTAGGAATTCTTTCAAAACTTTTACCGGTAATTTCTTCGGAGCCCCACTGGTAATTCATTCGAATTTCCTCCTACAGGAATTCATCGGAGTTCCTCCAGAAATTTCTCGGAGTTTCTCCAGTAATATCTTTGAATATGGAAATTTCTTCAAATTTGATCCATTGTTCTTCCAGGATTTTTTTTCGGATATTCTCTAGGAATTCTTAAAAGTTCCTCCAGTAATTCATCAGGAACACTCATGAGTTTGCTAGGCTAGGCTTCCGAAGAATTGTTCTAGAATCCTTCAGAGTTCCTCCGGGAATTTATCAAGAGTCGTAGCATTTCTTCGAAATTCCTCCGAAATTCCTTGCTTCCCGAAATACTCCTGGTTTTTATCCAGCAGTTTTTCTTAATTTCATTCAGCAATACCTCGGAAGTTAAACCGGGAATCGCTCCGAAGTTATTGCATAAATTCTTCCACAGCAGCAGCTCTTCCACTTATCAGTAAATATCAGGTGACAAATTCTAGCTTTCGGCAATAAACTTTGGAATTTCCTGGTTCTATTTCACATGCGGAATGGATCGAAAACAAAACAAAAACCGGTGCATGCGCGTAGGGTTTGGTCTATTTTTACTGATCTATTTAATTTTGACAGGTCTTTTTTTGATATTAATTTGGACCATAGTCAATTTTATGGTCCAAACCGGTGAAGTTGCTCTATGTATTGACAGTTGAATAGACTAAACCAAAATTTAGCATCTCCACTGGAACGTTCTAAATTTTATTTTCAAACAGTTCTGGTTCAAATTAATAAAACTGTCATACGGGTTTGCTCCATTCTTCGCAACATTTTGAGAACACTACAAAAGCAACTGAAATTCGGCGTCGTTTGTGTTGAAGATGTGATTCTGGAGTTGATTTCAGAATCGATGTTATGGGCAGAAACGTTTGCTGCGTTGTATCTGCAGTTTTGTATAAAAGCGTTAAATTTACTGCCACAGTACATTTCTCGCATAGCTTATGATTTCGCTCTAAAAGCCGTTGGTTGCCGAGCAAGTAGCACGTTGTGTTTCAGCAAACAAATGGACCAAGATAAATATTAACACCACTGGAAAATAGAGGAATATCTTCTCTTCATCGGATGGAGTTTCTGATCAAATCCCTTCAAGAGTTGGTGGGTGAGTTTCTAGAGGAATTTTTAGCGGTATCCTTAGATGAGGCCCTATACGTACTACTGTTGTTCATAATTTTCCAAACGATTTCTGAATGATTTTTTTTTTCAGATTCCTCCAAACTTTTGGGTTTTCCGTCATCTATTCATCCTAGGGTTTCTGTAGCAAATTGCTACAGTGGAGAAACTGTATGAAACCCAGAAGAAATTCTTGGGGAAATTTCTTGAAGACTTCCTGAATGTATACAATAACTTGGAAAATTCCCGAAGAATTGCCTAGACCTAGAGGAATTGATGTGGGAATTTCAAAAGTCGTTCTTGAAGAAAACTTTGAAGGAATCTCAGAAACTTCAGAAAAATTATAGAAGTAACGGCTTGAAGATTTCCTGCCAGAATCTTTCAAGTGTAACATCTGGTAGGGAATCGGGTTCTAAACGGTAATTTCAAATTATTAGCCTAGCTAGACTGTGATATGGTAAAATGATACAAAATAAATCGAGCGTCTGCTCGGGTATGTAGTTTGTAGTTTAATAACCTTTTGAAGAAACCCTGATGGACTGCCTGGAGGAAGCTGGACGGAAATTTTTCTGAAGAAATCTACAATTTCTAGAAAAACGTTTAAAGTAAATCCTGATAGAATCCATTTAATATTGCCTGGAGAAATCTCTTGAATAATAAATGTAGGAATTCCTGAAGGGAATTCATAATGCCATTCTGAATATATCCTTGGAAGTATAACTGAAGGAATTCGTGAAGAATTTCCTGTGAGAATTTCTTACAAATCCAAACATAAATTTCTGAGAAGGCCATAAAAGATATCCAGGAGCGGTATTTGGAGGGGGTAAATTATTGGAAACAGCTAAACAGATTTTTTTTTGGAAGCCCTTTGAAGCATTTTTGGTGAAATTTCTGAAGGATTCCTGGAAGACTCCATGGTGCAATTCCTGGTGGAATTCTCACAAGAATCCAAGGAGAAATTCATGTTGGAGCTCCTGTGGAAACAATGGAATAATTAAAAAAAAAATCGCTGACGGAATTCTCAAAGTAATCCCAGGTAAAATTATTGGACCAATCTTTGGCATAATAACTGAAGGAAACCTTGGCGAATTTCCTGGAAAACATCTTAAGGAATCCCTGGTGAAATTTTTGGAGGAGTGCCTGGTAGAATTTCTTCAGGAATATCGTATGGAACTTCCCTGATACAGTTGATAGTGGAATCCTTATGTGAATTACTGTAGGAATCCTTGAGTGACTTCCAGGAAGAATATCTTGTGAAATTCCTCTGGCAGTTTTCCTGGAAGAATTCCTGAATGATTTACTGCCGGAATTTCTCGAGGAATTTTTGGCGATATTCCTGAAGAAATTACTGGCTGAACTTCTTAAGGAATTACTGGCAGAAATAATGAAGGTATTGCTTGTGTGGTTTCTGAACGAACCCCAGGTGTAATTTCTGTAGAAATCCATGATAAAATTACTAGAAAAAAATCTGTTAGATTCCTGAGGTTATTGGTGGGATTACTGAAATTTCCACTGGTGGGTTTGGTAAAAGACCACGGTTCATATCATTTTCAACGGAATTCTATGGTGAGATTTAAGTGGAATTCACTAAAGAATATCTGATAAATCCTTGGAGAAATTGAAAAGGAAACCCTACAAGAATTCCTAAAAAAAACAATGAGAAATTCCAAGGAAGACCGTTCTTTGGAGAAATCATTGAAGTAATTTTATGGAGAAACTGTGGAGTGTTTACTGAAGGAATCCTTGGCGGAAATACTGGAGAAACTCTGGGAGAAATCCCAGAGGCAATCCTCGGAAAACTCTCCGAAGGTAATCTTGGAGGAATTCCTGGAAAATGTCTGAATTTATTTCATGGTGAAATCCTTGAAGAAATTCTTGAAAGAAATACTGGAATCCATGTAGGAGTTCTCAAAAATATCTCTTATTCCTTGCCAAAATGATCTTAGAGAATTTCCATGAGAAATACATTAAGAAGCTTATGGAGAAATTCCTGCGGGAATCCTCTGAAAACATCTAGAGAATTCTTAGAGGAACACCTGGAAGGGTCTTTGAAGAAAATCCTTAAACAATTTTCTGGAAAATGTCAAGATGAAATCTATGGCGGAATTACTGAAATTCCTGCAGGAGATTTAAAACAATCTCTTTATTATTTATCGATGAATTTTCTCTAGAGCAATTCTTTGACAAATTTCTGAACGAGTTAAAGGAGTTCTCTGGAGAAATCCTTGAGAAAAAAAAGTGCCGGAACTCTGGGGAGTCCCTTTGGATTTCTCGGGATAATTCCTGGAGAATTTGTAGAAAAGGTGTACCCTTTCGAAAATATCTTAAATATTTCTTAGATAAATTTTTAAAGAAATTCTCCGAAGGATTTACTTTATTCTCTGGGTGAGTTTTTGAAAAAATCATTGAATCATTTCCTGTTAAAATGTTCCTAAAGAAATTCGTTGAGAACTCTCAGAAGGAGCTTCCGGAGTATCTCCTGAGGTAATCCTGGGACAAATTCCTAAAAGAATTCGTAGAGCAATCCCTGGAAAAAATTACAGAAAGAATTCCTGGAGGAATCTCTTAAGGAACTCTGAAGGAATGTCATGGATAATACTCGGAGGAATCACTGGTGAATCCTTGATGAAATTGAACAGATAAATAGCCAGGTGAAATCTTCGAATGAATTACTTAAATGCCTGAATTATTTCTAAAGGGGATTCCGAAGGAAATCTGTGAATAAATCACTTCGAGAATTCTTTGAAGAAATCTTTGGAAGAATTACTGTAGGTTTCTTTAGAAAAATTTCTGGGAAAACTTTTAGGGAATTCTTGGAGAAAGTACTGCAATTCGAAAATATCTCTCAATTATTACCTGGCGAAATGTTACTTGAGAAATTCGTTTAGAAATCTCTGAAGGAGCTCTCGGAGGAATTTCTTTGGGAATTATATGACAAATTTCTAGAGAAATCCTTTTGCGAAATTCTTTAAAGCAATTGTTAAATAGAAAAATTGCAGACGGAATTTTTGGAGGAATCTTTGGAGGAACTCTGGAGGAATTCATGGAGAAATTTCTGGAGGAGTCTCTGGAAGAACCCGTTCATAAATTTCTGGATAATATCTGATTATGCCTAGGTCTAGGTGAAATCTTTGAAAGAATTACTGAAATCTTTGGAGGAGTTTTCGAACCAATCTGAGAATTATTTCGTGATGAAATTTCCCGAGAGAAATTCCTTGAGAAATCCTTGAAAGATTATCTTGCGAAACACTGTGGTGTTATCCCTGGAGACATTTGCATGCTGAATCCCTGAAGAAAGCCTAGGTGAATCCCTTGAGGAGTCTCCAAGAGAATTTTCGGAATCTCTGGATCAATCTTTGGTAGAATTTCTGGAGTATTCTTTGGAGGAATTCCGGGTGGGTTATATTTCAATTAATTCTTGATGAATTCTTTGAAGAAAGCCAGGAAGGAATTAAAGGAATACCCGAATAAGTTTTCAAAAGTATCGTTCATTTCCTGGCAAAATAAAAAATTTCCTCGAGATATCTTCGAGATGGATGTTGGAGAAATTCTTGAGGGAATCGCAGAAAAAATTCCAGGATAAATTTCTGGAGAATCCTCTTTGGGAAAAGACACTTTGGAGAAATTTCGGGAAAATATCTAAATTATGTCGAGGTGGAATGAAGGAATTATTGAAATTCCTGGAGATGTTTCCGAAGAAATCTCCGAATTATTAAGTGGTGAAATTTGCCTAGAGAAATTCCTTGAAAAATCGCTGAATTCTCTAGAAGAATTCCTCGAGAAATTGCAGGACTCCCTGATGGAACCCCGGAGGAGTTCTTTTGGGATTTCTTTGAAGAATCTCTGGAGAAATCTGTGGCAAATGTCGGGAAGAAGTATCTGGAGAAATCCTTGGAAAAATTTCTGGAAAGTATTTGAAATATGTCAAGGCAAAATGTTTGAAAGAAGTTTTCGAAAGAATCTCTGAATTATTTTGCGGCGAAACTTCCCTAGAGAAATTCCCTGCGAAGCCCTGAAGGATTTTCTAGAGGTATTTCTGGAGAAATTGCAGGAGGCAATCCTGGAGAAATCCTTGATAGACCCCTAGAGGAACCCTTGGAGAAACCCTGTTTAAAACTATAAGAATCATCGAAAGAGTTTCTGGTCGAATCTGAGGAAAAAATTCTGGAGAAGTTTTTGCATGTATCCTTTGAAGGAATTTGAGGAAAACATCTGAATAATTTGGTAAAATCTTTTAAGAAATCCTACAAGGAAACACTGGAGTGCCTCAAAAAGTTTTCGAAAATATCTTTGAATTATTTCCTGAAGCTCCTTCCAGAAGAAATTCCTAAAGAAACTTCTGAAGAAATTCCTGAGGGAATCGATGGACAAATTTCTTCAAAAAAAATCTCTACAGGACTCTCAAGAGTAGTACCTAGTGGAGTTCTTTGTAGAAGGGATTCGTGGAAGAATCCCTGGTGGAACTCTGGAGGAATCTAGGTGGAGTTCTCGGAGAGGTTCCTTAAGAATCCGTAGAGAAATTTCTGGAAAAAGTCTGCACTATATCTTGGTGAAATTTGTGAAGGAACTATTGAAAACCTTGGAAGAGTTTTCGAAAAAAAAATCTCTGAATTATTTCGTTGTGGAATTTTCCAACACAAATTCTTTGAGAAATGGTCGTAAAGAAATCCATGAAAAAGTTTCTGAATAAAAAAGTGAGGCATTTTTTGGAGAAACAGCCGGAGGAGTCCCTTTTTAGAATTTGCGTAACAATCTCTCGAAGAATCTGTGGAAGAATTATTAGAAAAGTGTCAGGAGGTGTCGTTGGAAGTATTTTTGAAAAATATCTGACAAAGTTTATGGTGAAATTTTTGAAGAAATCATTGAATGAGTTACTGCATTTTCTAAACGAGTTTTCGAAAAAAATATCTCTGAATTATTGCCTGCATAATGTTTCTTGATAAATTCCCTGACAAAAT
Source organism: Aedes aegypti (assembly GCF_002204515.2). Taxonomy (NCBI): domain Eukaryota; kingdom Metazoa; phylum Arthropoda; class Insecta; order Diptera; family Culicidae; genus Aedes; species Aedes aegypti. The sequence continues at coordinate 324,759,096 of NC_035109.1, forward strand.
CTTGGAGAAATGCGTTTTTACTCTGATATGGTTTATATTTATTCTTCCCAGTTTTTGTTGATAGGATAGAAAAACTAAACATTCCTATCGCCAAATGAATTTTCATCTAGAATATGCAAGATGTCCAACTTTGGAAGCTGAGATCATAAATGCACATCAGAATACGAGAAAACTTGCAGACTTCGAGAAAATCCATTTTCTTTTGATAGCCAGCAGTAATCGTAGTATTGATTATCACAGATCGCCGCAAAAATGTTTAAGATTTGCTTCACCATTAGACAGATGTTAAATTATTTGAAATGGAATTTAGATCAAACTGCGGTGGAAGCGGATGAAAATTGTTCTATTTTTGGAAACTGTCATACAACTGGACCAAAAAAAGAGCACCGGTGGAAACGCCCAAATGTAGGCAATTTCCATAGGAATCCAGAAGAGTGTAATCCAACACTGATCCATAACTGTGAGGTGACTGTAGCTAGGTGGGAGCAAGTTCGTCGACAGCCAGGTGCTTTGATTCGCTGCATAGGGGGCTGGGCCAGATCGGTGGGGTAACTTTTCCTTTCCGAATCCGTTTCGTTCGTGTAGACACGAGTTATGACGGCATGGCATCGTTTTCCCAACACGGCACGAAACACCATAAATAATGGTAAGCTTCTTCGGTGCTGGAATGGGTTCAGTTCAGGAGGATTCATTCAACTCGAGTCGCTCGGTACGTGTGCCCAGAGTGGAAAGGATTCAACGAACCTGAACCGAATCGGCGGGAGTCCTGAACGTGCGAGTGTGGTTGGCTTCCCCCCATAGAGAGCCGAGCCCCGACAAGACACATTCACGACGACTCTCGGACTCTTTCATAAAAGATTACTGTAAACAACCGTTCTCCATTTTAAGATGTATTTATTTGCTCGCTCGGTTCAGTTGTCATACAAGCGCCGCGCCTGGGAAGATGTGGAAGATGGAGTTTTGCCAGCGCTGCATCTTGGAATCACTTCGACAATGAGATGAGCATACACAATAACAGAACATTCTTCGTTCTGTTGGTTTTTCGCTTTGAGGCCATTATTTGTAGCTAGCAGCCTGCCTGTCGCAAGTGCGAGTCGGGGGTATCGTGTGTCACCGTGGCGAATCTTCTGCGCTGTGACAAAGCGAAGGAAACGTATTAGAGGCATTTGTTGACTTCACGACATTATGAAAAATATCGGTAAACATATGAATAATGGTCTTATTCTCAGCATGCCGCCTTGTTATCTGAAGGATGTTCGAATCGAGGTCTCGTATAACTGTGGTATTCTCTTTAAACATTTTACCACTCATAAGAATTTCTAGACAAATGCAATTCTACAGCGGCGGCAGCAAAGTTTTTCTTTAAATCTTTCATAAGACTCACAAATTTTACAATTTTTCATAAAGTTTACAAACTTTACGAATCTTATAGGGCAAACTGGTGCACCTGAACAAAAACAACTGAAATATGCTGGTAAAATTATGAAATATTTGATTTTATCACAGTTATACGAAACATAAAAAAAAACAGAAAAACACATTTCTGTCCTCAGTCTTTTCGACGATATAAAATTAGAATGTGCTGAAGAAAAATCATTTAAACAATCAGTGTGCAAAATTTTAGAGCAAACCATACAGGTTTTTTTTGTGCTAAACCGCAATGGATCTACAACAAATATGAAAACTATGGGATTGACTAAAAGAACGGAAAAATAGGGGTTAAGTCCGCTAACATATCTCGCAACCGACTGCCTGCGGTTAATCTCAACACCTTCTCTTGTTGCTCAACAAATCTACCTTTACAACAAAATCGTAACATAAATCACCACCTCAAACGGTCGAATTTTAGCAGCTTTGCGCCAACTTTGAAAGATGCAACGGCACGTTGCTCTCGCTCTCTAATTGCCGTCATCGTCATAACTGAAACGAGTCGTAAAATTCAAACTCGAACAAATTTATGTCACTCTTTTGGGCTGGAGGAAGTTTCGCCAGTCTACTACATGTTTGTATACTGACCGCACCGCGCAGATTTGTAACTATAAAGTTCTACAGTTTACGATCGAACTCCGGCAGACTGACAGCTATTGCTTGTACAACTTTAGCCACGTCAAAATTTGCATCGATCGTGATGCGCCAATTTGGTTCGCAAATTGGCGATCGCAAAGAATCCGCCGCGAGAACCCCTTGTCGAAGCGATTCCGAGTTGCTTGTGGGCGAAGGCGTCAGTCATAAAACACCTCCCAATGAGCGATTTCGGTGCTAATGAGATGGCTGCAGTGGACGGATGTACAGTGGAGCGCATTCCTACAAAGGTCGGTCAAAACCGATTGAAGGGAAACCTTCCATTTTTGCAAGTATGAAGAAAATATCCAAACTTTTTTGCAATCTACTACAGATGACACGCAGGCTTCGTCCTTTGGCGGAGACCCAGTAAACACACCATCGTTTATGATGGGATATAAGAGTACAAATGTGGAGGCGATATACGTACATCTTGCACGCAGTCTTATGGCGCATGTACGTATATCGCCTCCACATTTGTACTCTTATGCGCTATCGTATACGAGTTTGTGTTTACTGGGGAGGCCTTTGTCATTCGCAAACAAGGATTTTTGACATCCCTGAAGTAACTCAGGTAAGTCAGATGAGAAAATATTGTATAACTAGCTTACCCAACGTGGCTGACCACGTTCCAACTGTATATGGAAGTTGAAAATAAACTTTGCAAAGTAAGCCTTGCACTATAAAATTAAATCATCAGGTATCAGGTATTATAACTATAAAATTATATCATACTTTGTAAATTATAATTCAAATACCGTAATCCGAGGTAACATTGATCATTTTTTTGAATATTTCTTAAATATTTCGTTTGAGAATGCAAATGTAGCAAATTTTATATTTTTAAAACAAGTACTGCCACCCATAGCTCGTGACTATATACTGCATTTTGTTTTTTGAAAGACTTAAGCATGTTTAAAAAACTGTTTTAAGTGAATTTTTGATTTAGCTGATATGGGGTAACATTGATCACCTATGTAAACAATGTTCGGTAATATTGGAATTGTCGTTGCTTACTTAAATCACACCCCCGAAACCGAATATGAAGGCCAAACGTTTACGAGTCATTTACTTTTTAAGTAATTTTAAAATTAATAACACCACGAACCATGCAATACGCCTAAAAGTAGGCAATTTCCTAAGGGAATTCTATATTCTTAACAGTAATTCGTTGCCTAATTGAGCATACTTATGAAAGTTTTGACAACGGAATCGTTTTCGGCGATGCCATTTTTAGTAAAAATTACATTTTCCTTGCTCGTATCGTTTGCAGAACTTATGTGAGACGTGAATGTTCGGTAGCGTCATCCTTACCCATTGAAATCATTGTTTCGAAAAGTTGACAAATTTACGCATAAGGTAAACGCAATTTGCGCAAAAATCTTCACTTTCATTAACTTATTTGTATTTGTATTTGTATTTGTACTTTCATTAGCTTATGAATATAAGAAAGAGAAGCACCATTCATGATTTGAAAATGTTCCTTCAATAAATGGCGATACGAACTTTTTACAAGATGGATCTTTCCGCTCAAAGTTACCCCGCTGATCAATGATACCCCGGATTACGGTACTTGCATTTCGTCTTGCTCCACCCGTTTCAATTCAGCCCGATGTACCTTATGACCTTTCTAAAAAAATCGCCTAAATTTATGCTCCAACCATACTTCTATGACCATGTTTCCTCTATGCTGTTGTAATGTTCTAATCTCATAACTATACAACTTTAAATGCTGTTGTAGTGTATCAAAAGCTGTCAAATTCTTCAAAAGTTCTAGAACATTCTGCTGTTGCAGTGCTCGTAGCGCTCAATGAAATATTTCGGTGAAATTTTTCAAAGCGTTACTGACAGACAGACAACTCTGGGGTTTTATATTTATGATGATGATATTGGTCCCAAAAGGCTGCCTTGAAGAACACTAGCTTATACAGGAAGTCTTTCAGACTTGGAATTCTGATAACTAACCTGAAGTGTACGATGTGACGGACAACTTTGAATTATTCTAGCAATGTATACTGGAAAATTAAAGTTTTTTAATTTTACAATGAAACCTTCATGCCAAACACTGTCGATGCTTTTTCTATGACTAGAAGAGCAAGACCAGTAGAATGGCCTTCAGATTTTTGAGAACGAATCAAATTTGTTACACGTAAAAGTTGATGAGTAGTCGAATGTCCATGGCGGAATCCAAACTGTTCTTTGGCAAAAATTTAATTTTCGTTGATGTGGACCATCATTCTGTTCGAAATGACCTCTTAAAAATGTTTTCTGATAGAGGAAAGCAAACTGATTGGCCGACTTCCATTTGTCAGAAAAATATGCTTACTGAAAACATTCATTAAATATATCAAGTAAGAATGATAAACTACTTTCTGGAAGTTTCTTGATGAGGATGTAGAAAATTCCATCATCGCCAGGAGCTTTCGTATTTTTGAATTTTTTAATAACAGTTCTCATTTCTTCCAAATAAGTCTCCAAGGAAATTCCAAAAAAGGTTCTCTTGATTAAGACTATTTTCGAAGTCCTGAGTAACTTGATTTTCAATTGTACTAGTAAGTCCTAAAATGAAATTGTGCGCACTTTTAAACTTTCTACCATTTTTTATTTTTCGCAATTAGTTAGTAGTAATTTGTTTTCCTCTTTTAGTGCCGGTATTGGCTTCTGAGGTTTTTCCAAAATTTTAGATAATTTCCAAAAGGGTCTAGAGCCAGAGTTCAATTGAAAAAAAAAAATATTTTCTAAATGTTTTTTTCTTAACTGTAAAAATCGTTTCTAAATTTCTTTCAACAAATCCTGCCATATAATTTTCATAGCAGGATCGCGAGTGCGTTGAAATTGCCTTCTCACGTTTTTAAGACGGATCAAGAGTTTAAAATCATCGTCTATAATCACGGATTAAAATTTTACTTCACATTTTGGAATTGCAATGCTCCGGGCTTCAACAATGTAATTTGTTAAAGTTTCTGGAGCATTGTTAATATCAAGTTTTGTTTGTAAAGAAATGTTAATATAAAGATTAGAGTCAATATATGTTTCATATATATTCCAGTCGGCTCGAAAATCATTGAAGGTGGAGCTGATAGGATTGAGAATCACTTCATGGGATATTTGAAATGTAACAGGGACATGATCAGAATCAAAATCAGCATGAGTGACCAGTTGGCTTAAAAGGTGACTAGAGGTGTCTAGAAGAGGAAAAACAAGTGGGACTATCAGGATAGAAATACGCTGAAGAGCACATATCAAATAAAATTATACCGACAGAATTTCTTTGCGAATCATTCTATGAGCGATGTTTGTCATTAAAGTCACCAATGACAAAAAGGTTTGACTTATTGCGTATCAACATCAGCAAGTCAGTTTATAAACAATAAAACAATAAAACAATAGCAAGTTAACTTGCTGACCAGTTCATTGAAAAGGTAAATATGCAGCTGTGAAAGTGTATCTACCGAGCTGTATTTTAACAGCAACACCAAAAGTTTCAAAAATTTCGGTTTCAAATGACGAAAAAAAAAATGATGATTATACGCCTGTGAATAATGAGAGCAACTCCACCACATGTTTCACCAAGTCGATCAGAAAAGTTTGGATTTTCTCTATGGATTGGAGAAACCTAATCCGTTAATTACTTTATTTATTACTCAATTTTTATAAGTCAATTTTATACCAACTTGAATTGCTTCAGTAATAATGATGGCTTTGAAATTTGCATCAATAATTGGATTCAATTGTACAGTTATATTACTAGAAGTAAGTACATTTCCTGATGATTTTGTGTTAGAATTTTTCTTTGATTAAGAGATAAAATGGGTATTTCCATTTGAGATGGAACATTTTCAACGGTTAACCATAGGAAGAACATTCTAAGGGGCGGGGGATTGACAGAAATTGATGTGTGAAAACATAAGCATAAGAACTTCTTTGATTATTTAAATTCAAATTTGAAGGTTTCTAACGATTTCCTAAACCGATGGGTATAATAATTAAGCAAACGATCGTCAACTGAAAAATAAAAATTGTTGGATATTCTGCATGGAGAATTCCGGATACGAAAAACTTTCGAGACGCTTGTGAAGGACTTTGTTGACGTATCAGAAACTTCAATTACAAGGATATGCTGCCCATAGCTCCTTGCATAGCGGGTCATGGGCGCAGCCAGAGGGGGAGAAGCAAGGGAGGGCCGTTGCTCCCCCCCCCCTGGTCGACGGAAAAAATGAATTAAAATTTCTTATTGATACAATTTATATATTTATATATAATATTTATATATTGTTTTAATTCTTAAAAGATTGTTTTCAAACTTTCATATTTATATAATATTGCGTAATGATAAACTTTTTGGATACTTGGACACTTCCATCAACCTCTTCGGCATGGGGGGTTTTTCTCGGCCGAATCGCCTGAAACTTCACACCGGCTCTGTAGTTCTTAAAGTCCAAATGAAAATTAATCTTCACAGAATTTGGCGTTGCCACGTCCCTCTCTGGTCGTTGAGTTTGTTCAAAAAATTGTAGGAGTCCACCAAAAATCTTACGAGAAATCATTCAAAGATTTTATTAACAGTCCGCAATATATCTCGAGAGGAATGTACCAAAAATCTATTATTGAACTCGAAAGAATGATACTAAAGATCTGCTAAGTTATCATACAACAAATTCGTCCAGGAATTATTCTAAGAGAGCATAACGGAGTTTGATCAGATCCCCTGAGATTTCCCTTGCTGATTTTTATGCGTTCTTTAAGGAATATTTTGAACAGCTACTTCAGAATTTATATCCAGAAATCGTTCCTCGGAATACTTTCAATATAGGGTAGATGTACCAATAGTGGAGGTACTAAGCACTATTGAAGTTCATTTAACCGCCCAAATTCAGGAAGCACAATTAATGTACATGTTAATGATGTAACGGGAAGTAATGACCATTGACTTAATGAGAAAAAAATATTTCATCGCAGTAATCCACGGCATGTCAGTGAAAAATAATACCTCCACTATTGGTACACTGTTCCTTTAGGTGAGGTAAATTTCTAATTTGTGTTCTTATAGTTGCGGTATCCGTTGTTTTCTTATGGGATCCTCCACTATAGGAACACTTTACCGCAACTATTGGTACAAGCAAGAACAGTTTTAGCAATTTTAGTGATATTTCATCAGTTTTAAAGCAATTTGAACACTCTTTTCAACTATTCCGTGTATCAACAAGTCAAGACGTCGATTGGCAGTGTCGGTTTTGTGGCTAATGTAATAAAATCAGTGAAAACGGCACTACCGCAACTATAGGAACACCCACAACTAAGGGAACACTTACCCTATTCAACGAATACCCCAAGGTATTTTTGAATGCATCTTTGTAACCCTGTCAAAAGTTTCTTCAAAACAAAAGAATTTTTTTTCTATCTTTATTAACGAGATTTTTAGCCCTGGGCTAGTTCATCTCGGGACCAACGGCTTTACTTCCCTTCCGAAGGAAGTCGTCACTGAAATTTTTAGTGACTATCTCGGGGATGGGATTCGATCCCAGGTCCTCGGCGTGAGAGGCGTGTGTTCTAACCACTACACCAGGTCCGTCCCATCAAAACATAAGAAGTATATAAGCAATTCCTTTATTAATTGCTTCAAGAACTTCGCCTTGTATTTGTATTTCGCCTTGTATATTTCGCCTCAATGAAGTCTTTCGTATATTTTTTTATTAATTGCTTCCATATATTCTTCTCAGAGATTCGTACAGAAATTTTACAATTTATGTTTCTGATTTTTTTAAAGATTTTACACCAAACACAATTTTATGTGAATAATCTGAACAATTTCACCAGAAACTACTTAGATTTTCAAAAAAAAATCCATAGATATTTCATAAATAATTTCAAAGAATCATTCCGAGATGTTTATATCAAAGAAAGGAACTTCAATAAAATTCTTGTATGAATTTCATTCAGAGAAATTCCTCTAGGAATCAATCGATGGAAGAACCTTAAATGGAAAATGTATGGCAGAGACAAAGAAAAATTACCGGGAGTAATATCTAAAGAAGAGTTAGATGAAATTCTAAGATTTTTTCAAGCATTGAATTAGAAATTGCACTAAGAACATTTTCAAGTATTGTCTTAAAAAAGGTTAACCTAAGATATTGCGCTAGGAATTTGTAAAGTAATTTGCCTCTAACTGTTTCCTGAAATTTACCCATAAATACCTTTAAGGCTTCTTCAAAAAAAGTTCAACATTTTACTTTGTTTAGAAATTTTAGTTATTTCTCTTGTTATTTTTTGAGAATTTCTTCTTTCATTGTTCTAAATAAAGAAATACTCTAGGTATTGCATACAAACTTTTGGCAGCTTATGCAGTTTATGTACATATTTCTCCAGGCAACTCTTTGTGATTCCTCTAGAGAATTTTTCAAGAATTTAATCTACGTCAGGATTTCTCCTACCATTCCTTGAGGAATTCTCTAAAAGTTTCCCGAAAAATGTTATTTAAAATTCCAAGGGTTCTTCCAGAAAGAAATATTTTTAGAACTCATTCTGAACTAGATCATATGATATAATTTGATTTTGAATAGGAATTACATCTCTGAAACGTATCGTATTGGAATTTTAAGAATTAATTTAATAGGAGCAAACTAACTATTTTTGCAGAAGTCAAAATTTCAAATATTCAAACAGAAATTCTCCCAAACATACATCAGAAAAAAATTCAAAGATTTTTTCAAGACATCATCTAATACTTGAGGTTTTACTGTATTTATCCATAAATTCTTTTAGCAATACCAAAAAACTAACTACAGAATTCGAGGAAAATTTCTGCTTGAATTCCATAAGCTTCTGCAGGAAAAAATCAGGAGACTCTTTAGAGGAGTAATGAGATGTCTAGATGAAATTCCGGAGAAATTGTTTCAAACTATACTTAAAGGTATTCCAAAAAGAGTTTCTGTGGAATACAATGTCACTATTTTGCAGAAGTTTCTAAATAAATCCATGAAGAAATTCTTATATGAAGTTGGTGTCCTGAAATAGATTCTTATATCCTTCATGTAGCTGTTGGTGTTAATGTTTGAAGAATCCTAAGAGATATTCCATAAATATGGGAAAATTCACACACTCACCCGAACGCTACCGATAAAATATCTGCAAAGTATCTTCTGCCCCCAAATGTTCAGTGACTGCCGAACGCTACTAGGGTGAGCGCAATCTCGACGAATCGCAAACGATTGAGATAGACCGAAAATCAAAAGATTTACGGAGCAAAGAGAGCACCAATCCGCTCTTAAATGGGAAACACGAAAGAACGCGTTCGCCATTCAATCACCGAATGCTTTCTGCGAGATGTACGGATTTCGCGTTTACTGAATCATTTAGCCGGATGTATTCCCAGTCAGTGAACGCTCGTCAGCACTCAAACACGAATGCCACTCGTGCGGAATCGGAATGTTAAGAATCACTCGCTACAGCAATCGGATGCCTTCGGCACACGGAGTCGACAGTGAATCATTCTGTTGCCATTTTTGTCTAACTTTTTGCTCGGCGAACAAGAAGAAAGTGCATTAGAAATTGAAACTCTCAGTTTGGTTGAAGAAACGGCAACCTCGCTCTTGACTGCGTGTGGAATTGAGCGAGAGAAACGCAATAATCGAGTGAATGTTTCCAATGTTAGAAAATATGTCATACGTCAACGTATGAGCGAGATATTCAATTCTAAACGCCAAAATGATCCGTAACTGTGAGGGCATGGTAAATCTGACAAGAACTGCTGCAGATTTTGTTGGTAGGTTGTGCAGGAATTGTTTGATAAGTTGTCCAGGGATTCTTAGAGGTAAATCTTGAGAGATGAATTATTTCGTTTTTCGATTACTTTTTCTAACTGGCAGCAAATTCAGTTTCGATTGTGAAAACATTCATTTCCATCAGAAAACAAAACCGTACAGCTGTATATAGTTGCATCAATATAGCTTTATATTCTACTATACAATATGGCATATATGTCGTTTTGCATTACATGTCTCATTAATGCAGTATTAAAGTGAAAAAGGGCGCCATCGAAGTGTAATTACGGCTAAATTTCCTAGCTCTATGTTGGCAATTGCTAAAGTATAGTTACTGTCTGTACCGTATAAAAGCTTTAGCCAAAGTGTATTTAATGCATGAAGGAAACTATTATTTAAAGATCAAAAATAAAATCACAAAAATATTATTGTATTCGTTGGTTGCTTACGAACTTATTTGTCTGTCTATTTATGTTGGTATGATTCATATGTGTATTTTGAATCCTTCCTTTGCTGGGATGCGAACCCAAATTAATTGTGAGATGTTTTCGATGGCTAGTCGCGCCTGTCCTCTGGACCATGAATGCTGCATGTCTTGGCCGGGAAAATTGTGCAACTTTAAGCAGCGCCCTTTCATTGCCAGTGATAAATATTGTCGATTAGTTGGACAGTCCCAATTGTGTAAGCTCCTTCAAAATGTGATAGAAATTCAGGGTTACGTCGAATCATGATGGTGTTTAAGTGCACTTATTCCTTGTGATTCAAGGAACAAGTGCACCGAATACGTTGGGATGATCCTTATCACCAAGGATGGAAATCTAGTGAACATGACAAAATCCATGGAGCCTCGCGTTCTTTATCCTGCGATCATAGCAACAACGATTAACTTTTTGTCGTCAAGTTATCGCAACAAACTACGCTCCACTAATAATGCATCGTGTTGCACGTGCGCAAGCGATTAAATGTTCGCGAATAAAAGTTTAATGATTTTGAGGATTTTTCCACTTTTACCTAATGATCCACCTCCATATATGCTGTTTGTGATTCTAAAACCATTCGGACGTTGGTTTAGCGATCAATAATAGCGCGAATGCGGCATGATTCAAGTTGATCGCTACTTGTAACAATATCCGATAAACCCTTTGTCCCATGACAAACAGTGCATCGGATGCTCCATATATCTGCTCTATGTGCGCGTAATGAGGTGTTGAAATCATGCTGCTGCGAGAGTAATGGCCGTCTTAGATCATTCCAATACTGTTTTGTTGATCGCTAGAGACGATTTTTTCCATCCTTGCTTATCACACTTTTTCTGCTTTCCACAAATTTTGTGATAGTCCAATTTGCGGTGAAGTGCACAATAAGTTGATGGACAAGACTGTTGCACTTCCGAGTTCACCGCGGCTGTTGAGATTTTGTTTTGTTATTTCATTGTGTGGGGCTAAAACGGTTGCTCATATTCACGTTTTATGTATCGTTTTAGCATCTCGGCACGTTGAGTCGTTGATAGGCGTGTGGTGTACTCACGGACCTATCAATCGTAAGGTTTTTGGTTCAATTCCAGGTTGTTGTTTTTTTTTTGTTTTCAAATTCTGGTTTCTCATAAGACAAATCTACGTATTTCAACCCGATTTCTTGTGGCTAATTTTCATGGGAGATATTTATTATTTTATAAGTATTTCTATAGTCTATTTGTTTGAGTGAGAGAAGGATTGACGATAAATAGAGAATTGCAATCTTGCCGTTTTTGTTGCGATGAAGCATTGAGTAAGATGATGCAATGAAGCATTGAATGGCGACCGTATATCACATTTAATTGCTAAAATAAAGCGATGCTACATTGCATTCATAAAATTGAATTAAAGCATTACTGCACGCATATTGCAGAATAAAAGCAATTAAAGTTAAAATGCGGTAATACCTTAATGCTTGTGGTTACTTGGGAGATTCAACAACCCTTGATGAAGATAAAACCGGTATTTTTGCGCTTGAGAAAAATAACGTGTTCCGCAGTGTAGAGATGCTTTCTGGTATTAACTGCTTTAATAATTCCTACAGTAGTTTTCTTCGCAGAATTACTTAATTGTGGGTAAGAATGTGAAAGTTGAAGCATTATACATTACATACATTAATCATTTGCATTAAACAAACGTAAGTAGATCACATCCAGCTCTATACTCTTGTACGCTTCGTAGACGATTTTGTATTTACTAGGTAACTTGAAAGAATTGCCTAACTATCGAAGAGAGTTGTGTAACAGACCTGATCAGAAGTACGTAACACAAAAGCTAATAATGTACATCAAAAGTTGTTTTTTCACTTGCCAAGTATACACCGGGCAAGTTGAAACGGGATGAAATGCCAAGTTTTAAGCATGATGTCAATGAATATTTTTCCTCCCTAAAAGATTGTTTCATTTGTTAACTTAATATTTCTGCAGTCGTATTTCACATCATTATGAAGATTCACTACCATGTCATCTAATCCCTACCATTTTATTGAGATTAAGTGAGCAAGATATACTACATCTGGTGAAATCAAAGAAATCGGATTTTGCTTACTTATTTTCACTTATTCTCTTCTTCTTCTTCTTCTTCTTGGCATCACGTCCTCACTGAGACAAAGCCAGCTTCTCAGCTTAGTGTTCTTATGAGCACTTCCACAGTTATTAACTGAGAGATTTTTTTGCCAAAGTTGCCATTTTCGCATTCGTATATCGTGTGGCAGATACGATGATACTCTATGCCCAGGGAAGTCAAGATTGTTCTCACTTATGTTGGCGCCAAAAATCTAAAATCAGCTCATCTGAGAGACAGAAATCTATTGACTATATTGAGAGACAATTTTAAGAACTCCAATTTTCGAGATTTTGTCCGGGTATGCGCCACTGTGGGATAGCTTCCCGACTGCTCGTTTTTGCGATCGAAAATCAGACATTTTATCACCATTTGGTCAAACAACAATAAGCTGCTGATGGGCTGACGATGACGACGACGACCGAGAGACGGGGGTAAATTTGTTCAAAGTCATCGCAAATTGGTGCCGTTTTTCCGACCACGTTAACTGGACCCATTCGTAGCAGGGAAAAAAAAAACGGCGAAACTTCCAATCTGAAACCGAAACGAAAAATCTGTCATGTAACGATGATAGATTAAAATGCGTTTTTCTTCTGCGCCTTTTCACGTATATCTGCAAACATACAGTCATGCGGAGAGTCCTGGAGGGTGTTTTTCTTTGTTTCCGTTCGACCCATTTTCGACCCTATCATCAATCTGAGTTCTGAGAGCCGGAGGGAGTTTTATTTGATGGTGTTTTCCGGAGCTACCTAACGCCATTCTGACGGTGTTTGAGTTTTGAAGGGGATGTGATGAAATATGTATGAATCGGTGACGCCCCCCATTTGATCCCTCGTGGATGGAATGATTGTGTAAGGCATTTTTATGGGGATTGGAAAAAGGTACGATGGCTGTTGATTAGAGGGAGAAATCCTAAGTGCTGAATTTCAGTACTCCCTTAAAATAGAGAAAATTGACCGTAACTGAAGTATTACACAGTGAACTTTGAATAAACAAGTTAGGCTATCAAGGTTTTGAATTGAGAAATATTCTGAAGAGCACTCATCAAATAAAATTCTGCTGTTGGAATTGCTTTGCGAACTATTCCATGAGCAAACCAGTTTGAAGCAAATTAACTTGCTGACCAGTGTATCGAAAAGGCAAAGAGGCAGTTATGAAATTATATTTACCAAGGTGTTTTTTAATAGTAAAACCCAAAGTATCAAAAGCTTTGATTTTGAGTGACGAAAAAAGTTAATGTTTACAATAAACAAAAAACTTTGGATCTTTTTCGAGTTTGGATTCAGGTTTCAAATAAGTATCAGTAATAACTACTAAATGTATGTTATTAGCTGTTATAAAACCAAACAGCTGGTGATCTCTACTATTCAATGAACAAGCATTCCAATTCAAAACATAAAAAAAAATTTGAACTTTTCAGAAAAACGTAATCTAATAAAAAAAACATTGGTAAATTACCTATCAAACACAAAAAAACCACGACTAAAGGTCTCTGAAGACAAAACGTTGAAAAAATAATAGGGCATACAGACAAGAGATCAAAGAGCAAAATAATAATAAACCGAACGTTTTGTTTTCTAAGCCTTGCTTAAACCCTCCTATACTTGGTAGTTCAAATATTGCTGTCAAACAATAAGCTTCTGTTTTGACAATAGCGGAAATAAAAACCATTTGGTCGTCATTTTAGTTCCCCCATATGTGGTCTTTGCTACAAAGTCAATCAGTTCAATTTTCCGATTATTTCTCAACTGAACCTTTCAATTCCGCGCGGGCGAGTTGTGGCCATTACGATGATTAGATGCGGGTCATTTGTCTTTTTGAACTCGTTAACCACGGCACGGTGCTGTCGAAGACGTCGCAGAGGCACCAACCCGAGATGAAGACATTCCCACAATTCATAACCGGATTGTCGAATGGCACAGAGCGCTAACGGGGCACTAAGAAACGTTTGACGACGAACGCCACCTTAAAGAAAGCTGACGAATAATATCTTTCTCCCGGTGAGGAAAGGCAGCATTTCATTTGACTGTCGTTCCCATGGCAGGAGTCAAATGACACAGCAAAATGACAGGGCGTTCAATCTCCGGATGCAAATATTCAATGAACGAACGGCGACGACGGCGACGACGATGACCATTTCCAGATGAAGTACGTACGTCACCTCCGTAACTTGAAGATGATTGCAAATAAAATAAATTTCAATATAATCGTCGTGAAGCGTTCGGCGGGATCCAATGTCCCCCATCCATTTCCACCAGGGAAGGTTGATTTGTGATTGCAGGTACGGAGATAATTGGAATCAAATTTCACGGTGCCATTCTGATGAGTCACTGAAGATAAGCGTTTCGTCGAGATGAGATGTTGACGATTTTGTGGGATTATTGTAATTTTCTACCTCTTGAAAATTTCTACGATTATCTTTCACTTGGTTACAACATTCTTGCCGAACCAAAGGCATAGATCTCTGTAGAACCAGCAACCTGTCGGATTAACTTCTGTCATGCCCGACTAATTCCCCTTTTCGTGACAATACCGCCGCCAAGCTCGACGACTTGTGAAACCTGCTTCAATAGATCGGCCGTCGGTTTGTACATTCTCCACCCATAGCATAAGATCAACAAACAACAAACACACTCGACAAAACGGCTTAAATCCGTTCTCCAAAACGTCTTGACAAGTATCATTCAGATCAGACAACAGGCACACTAGCATGAGCGTAGCCAGGATTTCCATTAGGGGAGTTCAAACAGCTTCAAAAGCAGTATTCACCAGATTCTCTATTTATAAACTAGAAAGGTAAAGTTTTGACGGATTGGAAAACGTCTGAAAATTTTATCGGTGGCCAAGAGGTCCCAAATTGACCTAAGTCCATTTCCAAGAGAAATTTCTATAGCGTTTCGTCCAGCCATAGCTCCAGATTATATGATCTTATGTCAGTATCTTACAAAGAATTTTACGATATTCCTCCAAGAAATTCATCAAAAATTCCTCAGAGTTTTATTTTAAGATTCCTAGAGCGTTTACTCCAGGAATTCTATTAGACATTTCTCCGGTGATATGAGAATCTTGTAGGACTAAAATATTCTTGATATTCCATCGATGGTTTTACAAAAGCACAAATTTTACTAAAAATTCAGCAGACAATCCTCTACCTACATAATGCTTTGAGGATTTCTCCAGGAACAAATACCTAACAGATACTTGTAAGTATTTCCTCTTGAATTGCTTGAGGAAATACACCCAGATTTCTCCTAAGGGTAATTTCCAAGAAACTACTATTATTAAGTAACCATCTTAAGTTTTTTCAGGAATATCTTCTTAAGCTCGTCCAACATTTATATTTCAAAAATAATCATTTAGACATTAGTCTTGATAATCCTTCTGAGATTCTAATATTTATCCAAACATAAGATCACATATTCTTTCAAGAGCCTTTAACTTATACAGTACTGAGTGCCAACACCAAAGATTCAAAATTTTCTAGTTTCGTCATCTTTTGATCTATTTTGATGAGATTTTCAGGTAAAATCATACATGAGAAACTTCATCAAAACTTTCAAAAATTAATTGAACATTGAACTATTTGATATAATATTACCTGTCTCAGTTTGGACATTATTGTGTTCATTTCTGGAAGGTCGTTGGTCTCAGTTAGGATCCTACAGAGACACTTCCAAAATATCATGCATTGATACGTTTCAATGGCTCATAGGTCATAATTTTTCACCCAGAAGTGATGAAATAACGTGTCATGAATTATAAAGTGAAACTCACCATTTTTGAGCTCATCGAAAAATGTCCAATAGGGCTCTAAATGGTCGATTTTAAAAACCTTTCTACCCTTGTCGTGTTCAGTGGTGGAAATATTCCCATCACGAAGCACCTCACGAATGTAAACCAACGCAAAACAAACGGGAGAGACTCTCAAACAGGCTTAGTGTGAGTAAGATCGCCCCTGCCTGCTCGGGAGAACATACTACAAGAAATAGCAAAAAGTTCGCGAACATTTAATCGCGAGTTACTGAACAAGGTGTGATTTTGTTTCGTTTTGAAAGACAAATCAATCGTATATCCAAATCGACCATACCCGATTGAATTTCATGTGAATTGACATCATCTCTTATCCTTCCTCTTCCTTCGGGCATTACGTCCCAACCAAATCAGAGCCTGTTTATCAGCTTACTATTTCGCGAGCACTTTCACATTATTGATCTGAGAACATTCTCTAAATATGAACTATTTTTCGCTATTGTGTGCAAGAGTCTGAAAATTGAAACCGGTGAAGTATTTTGTAAAATAGATCAATTTACAATGATATTTGCAAAATTTTTGATAAAGTGTTTTGCAATTACCCATTTTTATTATTCAGAGATACCCTGGGACCCCAACAAATTAGAGCTTAGATCTGAAACTGTTACCAAATTTAAAAATGCATGCATGCATTCAAATGTATAATAAAAATCGATCAAACGATGACTAATTTAAAAAATTTAAATCGTCGATGTTGGCACCCAGTTCTGTAAGGGGTAAACATTTATTGAGGGGTTTTCCATCCAATCTAGACAATTTTCCCAGATTAATAGAACTCCTTACAAGATTCTACCGAAACTGTCTCCAAGGATGGCTCTATAAATCTCTCCAAAATAATAACATTTTTTTTTCTCAGAAGCTTCTGCTGTAATTCCTTGAGTCTATGACAAAAAGCCAACACAAAGAACAACAAAAGATCGAACATCGTTTTAGAGAAGGAAACACTTCCACATCTTTTTAGAGAAGGGAACACTTCTACCCCCAACGGTTAACAAGCGAGAAAAGTGGATTTTATCATCGCTCTCTCTTTGGGGCTCTTGTTCGCTGCTTCCATTTATCAGACTTGTTACAACTTGCAATACATTGACGATCGTGGAACGCAACAACTTTGCTTGCTTTGATCGTGCTTCTTACTCAAATAAGAGCGAATTCTGCAATGCCTGCACTTCCCATAAAGCAAATCTTTCATCCTTTCAATCTTTTTTCCTTTCCACCCTTCGTTTTTCAACCGTTTTGATTTTCGAACTTTTGTCCATCGACCTTTTCAAAAATTGATTCTAAACCGTACTGTAGAATTCCAGAAGCTTTACCAAGAACTTCTTCTGTACTTGCTTTAGAATACAATGAAATATTTTCTGAAGTTACATGTTATGGAATTCAAAACGAAATATTTTGAGCAATATTCTTCTATGAATCTTATCCTTATGTAACATTAAACAAATTCCTACTCAATTTATTCATGGAATCCCAAAAACAAAAATTCCTAGGAAATTTCTAGATTAACATATTGAGACATTCTTAACTTAACATAGCATAGCATAGACTGACTACATGGCAATGGTGATTGATCGGAACTGGTAAGAATTGCACTTCGATCCAAATATTCTCGAAGCGCATATTTTAATAGATCTCATATTATTGATCAAAAACAGCGTCGGCCAAACCCTTACAGTCAGTTGAGATGGGAAAGGAATGTTAGGGTGTAATAATTGTTGCTTCTATAGACCGAACATACCTCTGCATCTCCACAATCACCACGGAGAAGGTGTGTATTAGTAAGGGAGGAAAAGATATGAAAGTCACCTTTAATCAGTAATGCGACCCATGGATAAGGAGGAAAAATACGGCTCTTACTTAAATTTCGTTTTGCAATTTTGTCTCGAGATAAAAAAAAAAAATATATATTTATATATATAGGGTAAGTGTACCAGTTATGGACATAGTGGTTCCCTATTTCGCCATACGTGATTACTTTAGCGTCTTCAAATTTTGAAATTTTTTGTGTGTTGTAGTAGTTAGATTTAAGATATATCTTGATGTTAGAACATTCAAAAAGATTTAAAATGTGAAAGTTATCAAAATTTCACATATGGCCAAATAGGGAACCACTATGGCCATAACTGGTACACTTTCCCTATATATATATATATATATATATATATATATATATATATATATATATATATATATATATATATATATATATATATATATATATATATATATATATATATATATATATATATATATATATATATATATATATATATATATATATATATATATATATATATATATATATATATATATATATATATATATATATATATATATATATATATATATATATATATATAATATATTTTTTTTTATCTTTATATTTTATTTATATATATATATATAGAAAGTTTTAAAAATAAGTCAACATCACACAATGGTCGGGCTCCATATAAAGGGGCGGCCAAAACTACCAAAAACTTTTTTGAGATTTTTATGATTTTTTTAATTTTAAAATATACCTCATGTGTTATATTATTATGATCCTTAATTGAAATTGAACTAAAATTCAAATTTCTATGATTTTTATGACGGCAAACAGGCTGAAGTTAAAAAATTGAAAAATGTAACTTATATTATTATGATCCTTAATTGAAATTGAACTAAAATTTATATTTCTATGATTTTTATGACGGCAAACAGGCTGAAGTTAAAAAATTGAAAAATGTAACAATAAAATAAAGCACAAAATTTATAATTTAGGAATGCAATATTTCCCCAAAGTTACCCACTATCTGAAGGCTTATGGTTCAACACTTTTATCGAGCATGAGGATGGAAAAAAATATTTGATTTAAGTTTTATTACTATTCAATGTTACATTTTAGTAATTTTGGTGATTTTGAATATGAAAAACAACTCTTGTCGCGTCATGTCGCCGCCATTTCGAATATTGCACATCAAAAAGCATCCTTAGATCTTACAAAAAACCTTTAAATTTTTTGCAGAAATTTGCTGATTTGCAAGCAAGAGCTATTTGAATAATTCAATATTTTACATATATTTTGACGATATTTTTCATACAAAGTTTATTTAACATTTATTTAACCACTATTCATACACATTTTGATCAAACTCAATCAAATATAAACAAAATTTGTGCTTTCAGCCCGGTTTGATAACAATTTTAATTAAAAAAAATATTTTTTTCAAAGTTACGTTATTTGTGAATAATCCCTTCTGAAACAACAAAAACGCCAAATAACATATTCAGATTACGTATTTCATCGATTAAGGCGATAAAAATAGTTTTGGCCAAACTTCACTTTTTCCGACCATTGTGCATCATCAATGTCGAACCATTCAAAAGATGTTTTTAGTAATGACGAAGAGAGGAAAATATATGTATACTGATATTATATAAAACAGGATTAATTGCGACACTCATATTGACGAACCATGCAAAGTGTGTTTGAAAAGTACATAAAAGTAACGCTGTCATGAAAAAAAGTGTAATCATAAGCATGAAACGAGCTCACCAGTCCATCGCGACCATCTTTTCGCACTCGCACAACGCGAACCGTGAAACTTCTTGGCATCCCGAAAACGAACCGTCATGCTGAGGCTTTCAGAAGCATTCCCGAATTAACGATTGAAGAAATGTTGATATGAGTTTTAAAAGATGTCAAGATGAAATATTTGAAGAAATCCTAGAAGAAGAGCTTTGAAACAAATTACTGGATCATTTTCTGAAAGATTCCTTAAAAAATCAACATCATAGTAATTATGTTCGTGTCATCCAGACTTATTGTCAAGTGGTTTCTCGGCCATGCAGTAGAGTGCGGCCAATCTTTCAAAACGCCACAAAACCAAAAATGTGTGTGCTCTTCTGAACTTGAATCACATAAACAAAGGAACTTAAAAATTTCAGCCAAAGATGTTTAGATTTGGAGATGGCGCCACCGACTTGAAGTTGAATTTTCAAGTTTTTAAATATGACCTTCAGTGAAGTCTACATAATTTTGTTATTTTTCAATCAATTTTGAAACTTGTAGCAACATCAAAATCAGTTTCAATTTTAGGTTGTTTTTTAAATGATAATAATAAATCGTTTACGGAAGTTTTAATGACTAAACTAAACATTACATCTACTTTGCTATTGGATTAAAATGTGCCAAATGAAATTTTCGAATGAGTCGTGTAATTTTTCGCGAACTTCACTTCATTTCGACCATTTTAATACAATTTCGAAGTTTATTGAATGTTTCGTTTTTCATTTTTAGTTGCTTAAATACTGCAAATGCATCATATTGATTTGAAATCTGTTAGCTTTTCAACAAAAACTACCCAAAAATATGATGTTTTGGCGAAGAAATATTTTTTTGGACCGTTTAAGTTTTTTTTTTGTCGAAAATAATATATTTAGTAATTAATTGAACAATTACCGAAAAGCTAAACATTACATATAATATGCAATTGGATTAGATGGACAAATTGATGTGAAGATTTGCGAAAAAGTTACACGTCTTCTCAGTGAGAATCGAACTCACGACTCCCCGATCTCTAGTTGGGGCGCGTTACCACTTCGCCATGAGAAGACTCATGAACGCAGAAGTTAACCTGAATTCGATTTCAGCCAGGCTTTGCAGAATTCGCTCTCATTTGAGTATGAAGCACGATCAAAGCAAGCAAAGAAAAGCATCCCATCTGTTGCGGTCCACGATCGTCATTGTATCGCAAGGTGTAACAAGTCTGATAAATGGAAGCAGTGAGCGAGAGCCCCAAAGAGAGAGCGATGATAAACCCCATTTTACTCGCTTGTTTACCGTTGGGGATAGGTGTTTTTCTTTACTGGCACGATAAACAATCCACGAACTTCCAATAGCAATAGTGTCCCCCAGGCTTGGAGCATGTTTAGAGAGGTTTTATCATACACTACTATCCCCCCAATCTGATCAAAGTTGTAGCAGTATACGATAAACAGTCTCTCATAATGTGCAGCATGTTATGATAGTTACAGAGAGCGATACGTGAGCGATTCTCTCAATTTTCTCAGGATTCAATCCCTGATTTCAGCTCAATAATCACGTGGTCCTTTTTCGCAAAGTGCACCTCTTTCGGAAGAATTAGATGCCCAACCAAACACAACGCTTTCTATATATATCCAATGCCTAGCCCGAGAGCGCATTGTTTTTTAGGTATAGGAATAACACACTACACTAGCCAGCAACTGCGCTGGCTGAGGTTTCTATTGTGTGGGCTTCCAATGGGTCGCGACGTTCTCAAATGACCGGTTACGGAACATGAGTCCTAGTGTAGTGTGCTATTCCTATACCTAAAAAACAATGCGCTCTCGGGCTAGGCATTGGATATATATAGAAAGCGTTGTGTTTGGATGGGCATCTAATTCTTCCGAAAGAGGTGCACTTTGCGAAAAAGGACCACGTGATTATTGAGCTGAAATCGAATTCAGGTTAAATTCTGCGTCCATGAGTCCTCTCATGGCGTAGGAGTAACGCGCCCTAACTAGAGATCAGGGAGTCGTGAGTTCGATTCTCACTGAGAAGACGTGTAACTTTTTCGCAAATCTTCACATCAATTTGTCCATCTAATCCAATTGCAAATTATATGTAATGTTTAGCTTTTCGGTAGTTGTTAAACTTCCACTCGGCTGGTTGGCCGTAAACCAAGATTCATAATTAAAAAACAAGTAATTAATTGAAGTTAATGAAACATGTTGTTATAACTTCGAGTGGAGTAGTGCATATATATTTTTATTAATTTTCGTTATGGTATTGTTTAAAAATTGTTGGATAGACTCTATGATAGGTTCCTAATGAACTTCTCAATGATTGCTCGGGTAAGCTACAGCGATAATCTCCCGAAAGAACTTATGTAGAAATTCATCGATGTAATGCCTAGTGCAATCCCTGGAAAAATCTTAAAAAACGCGGCTGTAAAAATATTCAAAGAACGGCCAGAATGCCAGAGAGAATTCAAAGGGAAATTTTCAGAGAAATAACCAAACATATTCTAGGAAAATCTTAAATTTAAACGACACGGTATATTTTCTGAATGCCATGTAAATTGAGTTATAACTGAATACGGCTTATTTTTGATAAGTTCTCAAAATCAAAAATTCGTGGAATCTTCCAAATCCATCATAAAAAGCGGAAATTAAAAAATTTGAGTCAAAGATATTAACACTTAGAGGTGACGCAAGTGACAATAAGGTGAATTTTCACGTTATTAAAAATGAACTTCAGTAAAGTATACACAACTTTGTTATTTTCCAATAAATTTCGAAACTTTTAGCATCTACCATCTCTTCAAAATTACTATAAAATTTATAAAAACTTTGTCAATCACGGAACTTGTCTAAATTCAAAACTAGTTTTAGGTAAAAGTAGTTTACTTCATTTTTACTTAAAAAGCCATCATAACTTCATGAGCACTCAACCGATGCCAAATCTTTTCACACGATTTTGATGCTAATACAGTTGTTTCAATACTGTGTATACAACAAATTTCACTAAAAAAATGTTTTGATCTTGTAATTTAACAACAAAAAATTGCTCGAAAACATGATTTTTCAACGAAAACTTCCAGTTTTTTTATGTTTGCCAGTTAAACATTATATCTCAAGCTGGAACTGGATTTTCTCATTTGTTAAACCTTTTGTAAGGTTTTAGCATCAATTTTCAAATAACTTTGCATGTGTCAAGCATATATGTACTTTATATCTCGTTATTTAAACAGGATGCATCATTAACATTAGCTAAATAGTAATTATTTAATTTACGGCAAAGAAATTTGATTTTTTTACTGCAAAATTATATTCTTAGGAAGTTTTTGGAGAGTAACAAAGCCAAAACCTTTTTTTTTAGCTACGCTTTAAACACAGTTCGAAAATAACAAAATTAGCTTCTGAAAAATGTAAAAAGATTTGGAATCGGTAGAGTATTCATAACCACCATAAATCTGACAAACAAAGATGATTTTTAAGTAAAATTAGTAAAAATTTGGAGTAAACTACTTTTAACTAACACTAGTTTTGATATTAGACCAATTTGGTATTCTACAAAATTTCAATGAATTTAATTTTGAAGAAAATGGTGCTCAAAGTTTTAAAATTGGTTAGAAAATAACGAAGTTAGTAATATTAAATACTCAACGTTAAATAATGTAAACTTCCTCATCGCTTTCAAGGCTGCTTGCAAATTTGAATGATCCTGAAATATTTCATGTTCTTGCATACAACTTATGCGATAGTTGCATCTTGAAAGTGAAATTGCTAACAAGAACGCTCTACTTATGCGATTGCACGTTAAAAATTCTGTCGAAAATAATGCACATGAATGGATTGACGGCTCGGGCGAAGTTAAATCATATCAATAGAGCCGTTTTGCTTGCTTCTTCGAGAGAGGATACTTTATATTCAACATTGGAGATTTTTCTAGCAAAGTTGAAGAAAAAGTTGTGTTTGTAGGGTTTATAATTGAATAATCCATTAGAAATCGCTTAACATGATACACTCTGAAATAACGTGATTTTGTTCGCTGTGTAATTCTCCAAAAAATCAAGAGGAACAGCTTTGGAAAAAACAAGATGGAATTTTTTGGAAAATCCTAGACTAGAGTATGTTTGGAAGAGTCCTGAATGGAATTTAAAATCTTCAATTTCGCATAAGATTTTTAAACGTATTTACGATATGCATACTGGATTTTCTCGCAAAATGCATTGATAAGTTTATGAGTTGTTATAAATAAAGCCACTGTTTGAGAATAATGTGTTTTGTTATATCTTGTGATTTTGTCCCAAGCCCACAGGAATGCATGTAAAAAATATGATGAAATCAGGCCAGTATTTGAGAGGTACATAGTGAAAGATTCTCAAATATGGTGTTTTTGACAAAGTTGTTAATGTATGAACTCGAAAAATTTTTGCTACGTATACCAACTCTCCATATGGTCACCCTACTGAAATACAAAGAAATTTCATAAAAGGACTTTAAAATATCATTTTATCCGAATATTTTCAAAATTTTATGTTTTCGATTTCAGCACTTTGTAGTATAATGGTTTAGATAGCAAAATATACAACTTTTGGGGAGTTAATATGGTGCTAAAACACAAGTAAGAAAATTATTGGTCTATTTCTGTTGACAATGGCCATTTTTGTGTAGATACTCATGGATACAGATGAAACTGTTAGAATATGCAACTAGTTATAATTCAACCAAGGGAGGTTTCATCTGCATCAATTTGCCCTAATAACCTTATAAATAAATTTGCCCTAATAATTATTAAAGTATGAAAATTTGCCATTTTTTTTTAATTTTATTTGGTAATATTTTTTCTTGCTCGCGTTTCATAACCCTATTCTCTTCCACAAAGTTATGCATTTTGACAATTTATCTCATTTTGTAGAACATTGTAACCATCAAAAACTTCAAATTTCGAAATATACGAATAAAACAACATTTTGGATTTCTTTCAATTTCGGCTGGGCACTATGAGCCAGGAAGCAGTTTTACATGGAAAGATGCATTTTTAACTTGAGCTTTATAATGAAACGTTAGAAAATATCGGTCTTCTACAAAGTTGTTTGTATTAGTAAGGCCCTTTTTTGGTGTCATTGACAATTAGGGTGGTTCATATTTTCATAGAAATGGTATACAAACAACTTTGTTGAAGACCATTTTTGTCTAATGTTTCATTCTAAAGCTCAAAATGCATTTTTCCGCGTAAAACTACTTTCTGGAACACCGTGCAGGGTGACCAGATGTAGAGTTGGTGTATTTTGCAAACTTTTTCAATTTATTTTATTTACAACTTTGTCAAAGACACCGTGTTTGAAAATCGTCAAATAAAAGAATTGAAAATTGCGGCGTCACCAGTAGTGGGATTCCGAACTGAATGTTCTGGTCACCTGATGTGCCATATTATTTGAAAATGTTTGTCCAAAGACACCATACCGATAAATGTACGTTTTTTGGGCATTCGTTCAGCATGTCCAAATTTGATGTAAATCAAAATGCTGGAGGGTTAGGGTAAGTGTTCCATTAGTTGTGGGTGTTCCTATAGTTGCGGTAGTGCCGTTTTCACCAATTTTATCACATTAGCCACAGAACCGACACTGCCAATCGACGTATTGGCTTGTTGATACACGGAATAGTTGAAAGGAGCGTTCAAAATGCTTTAAAGCTGATAATATATCACTAAAATTGCTGAAACTTTTCTTGCCTGTACCAATAGTTGCGGTAAAGTGTTCCTATAGTGGAGGATCCCATAAGAAAACAACGATTACCGCAACTATAGGAACACAAATTAAAAATATACAGCAACTAAAGGAACAGTGTACCAATAGTGGAGGTATTATTTTTCACTGACATGCCGTGGGTTACTGCGATGAAATCATTTTTCTCATTAAGTCAATGGTCGTTACCTGGAAGGGAGAAACCGATACGAAATTTATGTACGTCAAGGTGAGCCGAGATTCTGCTGCCACGAACTGTCACTGTGAGCCCAGATCTCTTATTACAATGGACAAACTTTATAAAAGCGCGTAATTGATCAAAACATATTTTTGCATTTCATCAAATGTGACAAAAATTACTTGAAAAACTATTTATGTTTATTCAAAAGTAATGTTACGATAGCACCTTTCATTTTGATCGAATATAAAGTATTCAAATACGCATCATTTTACTTTTTCTAATAAAAACGAAAATGAAATGCATAGAAAACGTTGGCCCTTTTTCCAAGTTTGTCCCGAACGATCGAAAGTACACTACAAAAGAAAACTAGCTATTTTCGTCAAGTCTACTTGATTGTCGTTGGAAAGCTTGATTTTTCTTGCAGTTTGAAATAAATTTGTGTCATATTTTGTGTGTAGTATCGGTGCCTCCCTCCCAGGTCGTTACTTTTCGTGACAACATTAACATTTGCATTAATTGCGCTTCTTCAATTTAGGCGGATAAATGAAGTTCAATCGTGCTTAGTACCTCCACTATTAGTACATCTACCCTAATCCTTATATCGAGGTAGTCCATTCCGAATTCACTTTTCGCCGGCCATGGGGGCACACTCCCACTATTCCCTGGCCACGCCCATGGACACACTTGTCTCGCTATCCAATCATTCGCTTGCAAGCGCGGCATGAAGTTTTGATGTTGACAAGCTGCCGCCATCAACTGCGATCGATCGTCGTGTGTTTTAGAGGGGTTAAGTATGTACGTATGTTGAAATACCCATTTCGTTCTTTTAGGATCACGTTCGAGGCAATGGTTAGTTCTCGACGAAAGTGTGAAAACGTGGCCGCCAGTTGATTGAAGTGCAGAGACTCTGGAACCAGTTCTGACGACGATTTGTTTCTGTGATCACTTGCCTAATCACCGATGATCCGCAGATTATGGCTAGTCAACAGTTCCCGAAAAACATACCGATCAAGATTATGGAACCCGAGAAAATTAGCATTGATGAAGAATACCAAATTAGGGTTTACAATACCGGATAGTATTCGAAACTTACAAGCTATTTCACAAAGTATTGAACAGTTCTGCATAAGAAATAAAACACCAAAAAGTATATCTCAAGAATTTTCTAAGAAAATCAGACTAATACCTTCATCAGGTATTGCAATATATTTTTTATAATTTACCGGTTGTCATATAGATATATATATTTTTAAGTTTAATTTAGTCATGTATAGTTTAGGTTACCTTTTAGGATTATTGATAGTTAAAGGCAATATTTTTAACCCTTTTTGAAGTATAACTACGCTAACGCTAACGCTATATTTTTAACCCTTTTTGAAGTATGATCAATACCTTGACTACTGAACAACTCCCAATTATGGCATACAAAAAAATGGTATGCTATAGATACGTACATGTTATACATTCTTTCTCGGGTATAATGTGTTGAATTTGCTGAACCGTGATTGAGTGTGGAGCTGTAAGAAATAGCTGTTCAACAACCCCCCGAAATGCTCAATTTCATCAAAAGTGCGAACAAACGCATTCCTGCTAAATGGCGAACGGCTGCCTTTCTCACACTCCGGCCTCAATTTCACCATCCCGCTGGAAAGACACTCAGCTCGGAATAAATTTATCAACAACTGCGTTACGAAATTATGCTAATATTCATATTTTAGAACCACACCCCACAACGTACTGCGAGCGACTATTCCACTTTTCGTGAGTCGCCTTTGAAGTTTTGTGTTCTAACTAAACCAACGCGTCCGCCCAGACCCAGCTGAATAAACACCATCCATCGGAGAATTGCTTAATTATGCTAAAGTTCCATTCTATTCAAATCTCTCCAGCATTGGTGACCCCACCCACGGGAAGAATATTGGACGGGGAGGCGAGAGCTTGTGGCGAAGAAAATGTTGTTTATTAATAATCTGATACCAGGCCAGCCAGCTTCGGAGGAGCGAGGCAGCTAAAATTTGATTACCATCAATGAAATTACTAATTCCAGCCTTTCTCGGCGGTTATCTCTTCATTCGCAGGTACGTACGACGTTTACTTTCGGGTCAGAAACGGAAATATCTTGGAGAAGTTGATGCGCAGGATGAATTTCACCTCTTAAAAGATGTGACTTTTTTGGTGTAGATCGCTTGAGGCGATTTTTGCAACAGAGTAAGTACAGAAAAAACATCATATAGTAATGACAAAACCGTGGGACGAAAAATACTTTTTCGTCTTGGTTTTTTCATTTATTTGGCAGTATTCAAGCCTATAATTTACCGACTATATTCTTAAGCTATGTATATTGAGTACAAACAGCAGCTACATTAAGCTTCGACATTTCTCTTAATTAAAGCAAAAATTACGACAATTAAAAAAAGTTGAGACACACAATCTACCACAATTTTTTCCAAGTATTGTGATAAGAAACTATTTGACACTAGTGGTCCCGGCAAGCTTCGTCTATCCATCAAGAAGGTTATTGAAAAATGACATGCAATATCCCATACAAAAAAACGCATTAATTTTCTCACGTTTTCACGACTATTCCGAAAACTTTTCTAAACATTTTCTACACACGAACATGTCGGAACCCTGGATGAATGCAACAGAGAAAAAAATGTCAAATCAGTTTAACCGTTCTCAAGCCATTTCGTGACATACAATCACCATACCATTTTTATTTATATAGAAGAAGATTTGTGACAATGGAAATTTCCTTGACTTTAGCAAAGAAAGCTCTCAGTTAATAACTGTGGAAGTTCTCATTAGAACTGAGAAGCAGGCTCTGTTCCAGTGGGGTCGTAATTCCAAGAAAGAAGAATAAGAAGATTTGTGACATAATCGCAATCACATGCATTACCAGCCTACACAAACGAATGAAAACACCTTTCCCCCAATACAAACTTGCTACCATATTTCAACCATCGTCACCATCTGAAACGAGTTAGGCAAACACTTGAAATTCCCCAGTTTCTTCACCGCCAATATCTGCAATGGCACATCTTCAAATAATAAAATCGAAAATATTTTCGTTCACTACCATATCGGGGTCCCCCTTCACAACTTAATTCTCGCATTTGACCGACGGAAGACCGGCTATTTCAATCGCATACGAATCTTGATGGTGATTGCCTCCTTATTGCAAATCTTCAGATCTCGATTCACATCGCTCGGCATGAACGACTCACACCTCCGAGCATGTGCGTCCTCCATGCATCACATCGCATCGCATCCCCAATCGGATCAGAGGAATCAACAGAACAGACCGAACGTCGTGGAGTTCAGCACTGCTGTTGAAATTTTTAGTATGCTTGTTAACAAATTTCTGACAACTCCATCCTGTTGTTTTGATTTCGCCGTGGTGGAGCTCTCTGGCGAAGCACCGGCTGCCGTCCATAATCGGTGCGTCCGTCGTCAGAGCGTGGAGTTCGTTCGTATACCTACACTGCACTACACCAACGTGTGAATGTTTTGGGTTACTCCAAAAAATAATGTACCAACGTCTCATGTTCATATCTCGCGTGACATTTCAAATGGACATATTTAACATTTAGAGGCTCTATTTGTTGCCCTTTTCTTTGATCAATGATCGAGAGAATTATCTTGCATCTATGATCAAAAAAATTCAAAAGATTCAGTATTGCTTATTTTATAGCAATTCAGAGGGACTCACTCATTCGGTATGTTAATTGACCTAGTTTTCATATTTAAATTACTGGAAGTACTATCAACGTGGTTCATGCTCGGTAACTCGACCAAACATGCCTTTTCCTCGGACTGCATGTGGCATTCCTGGAATCATCTTCTGACGATCAAACTTTTGTACGATAACTAGGAAAAGCAAAAACATTAATTTTGCCTATTTCAACATTTTTTTCAACTAGTACGGAACCAATTTTATCAATCAAAATGAAAAATAGAGTATGGCTTAAGACTGGAAAAGTAGGATACTATTTTTAGAATTCTATATTAACTTCGGCAGTGGGGCTCTTTGAAAGCTTTTGAGCTCATATTTGGCCACAAAATGCGTCGTATTGAAGTGTTTCTTATTGCAAAATATCAGACGCTTCGGCCGAAAAAAAAACATGTCAAAGTGAATTATGGAAGTGCCTAAGTAGCTCTGCAGCCTATGTTCGATGAGATAATCACACCTATTTTGACTTCGAATTTGATGAATCTGCACGTCGATTGATGAAATAGAAACTTGTAACTTTGATTATTGATTTAAAAAAAAGTTCCAGTGAGCTTCAACCTAAATCATACACAAACTCGTTTGTAAAGTGTCTTCTACGAGGTCATTTATCAGAATACAACTGCAACTTTCTTCAAATATTCTAAAAAAAACAAACATATCTGGACAAACATTTGAAAAGGGCCCAAGAGGTCTTGAGCCTTTTTTTTGAAACTTTGCTGTTGAGCCCTTTTCAGCCCGCCCACGCAAACTAACACCACTATCAGAAAGATTGGCGTTAGCACTACCTGATAGTGGTATTGGTGTGCGTCATTGAGTTGAATTGGGCTCAATAGCGTCTTGCAAAGTCAATGTTTACCAATGTCGATGTGCCCTTATGAATTCAAATCACATTAAGAGATAAACCTCAATGTTTGAGCTAAGCATATTATGATTTAGAGGTGACGCAAGAGTCTCGAAGGTGAATTTTCAAGTGTTAAACACTAGCCTTCAGTGCAGTCACCGTAACTTCGTTATTTTCTAACCAATTTTGGAACTAAATTTTCTTCAAAACTTAATTTATAAAAACTTTGTCTAATGTCAAAACTAGTCTTAGTTGAAAATAGTGTTCTCCAAATTTTTCCTCATTTTACTGACCATAAATACTCAACCGGTTCCAAATCTTTTATAAATACTCAAACGGTTCCAAATCGTTTTGAATGTTTGCTTCAAAATTTAGTTGTTTTTAAATTGTCCATACAACACATTTGTCTAAAATAGATTTCGACTGTTCAACAAAATCTACCCAAAAACATGATTTATAAATGAAAAAATCAAATTTCTTTGGATTATTAAAGTTTTTTTTGCCGGAAATTGCATTTTTCCTATAAAACTGAAGATTATGAAGCATCTTTTTTAATTACGAGTTGAATAGTGCATATATATTTTTTATCATGTGCGAAGATATTTTGTTTCAAAATTATTTAAAAATTGTTGTAAAATCCTTTTCAAAGATTAAACAAATGAGAAAACTCAGTTTCAGCGTCAGAGATAATGTTTAGCTGTTAAAAATTTGAAAAAAAAACTGCCATTTTTCGTAAAAAAAATCATGTTTTTTGCGGTTGAAAAACTTGGTCAAAACAATTTTAAGTGGAATTGCATGAACAGTTTGAAAACAATTTAAATAGATTCAAATGCATGTTAAAATATTTGAAATTGGTTAAGAATTCATGAAGTAATGGTTAAACATAGATACAGTTTTTAGTAAAATTAGGCAAAATGGAGTAAACTGCTCTTAACCAAAACTTGTTTTGATTTTAGACAAATTTGGTTCGCTACAATTTTTTTATTAATTTAAATTTGAAGGGAATGATGCGTAAAGATTCAAAATTGGTTCAACAAAGTTATATATACTTCACTGAACGTTACTTTTTATAACTTGAAAATTTTGAAGTTTCTCCTATTATGTGATTCGAATTCATAAGAGCACACGAATTTTTGGTTCTGGGCTCATTTCAATAAGCCTCACCCTAGTTGACAATCACACAACTCAGCAGTCAAGAAATCACGGATGATTTGGCTCATCTATTTGACTCATTGCCTCGTATTTCCACAGTTTACTCACACAAAGCAATGATTTCTTGTTAGTAGTACTCTATATCGTAGTCAAAAGCATTAGTTTTTCACGAGTTTTTGTGAACATTATTTCTGAATCATCTATGAGTGCTTCGTGAAGCCCAAGCAGGACAGTTCGGTTTTGCGTAGTCCGATAGATTTAGCTCACGTTTTCGCGCATGTTTTCGTCGCCGGAGGTTTTTTTTCCTGTTTTGGAGCGTCTTGCTGGGTAGTGCTTCGTAAAGCCCAAGCAGGACAGTTTTTACATTTAGAAATGGAATAGTGAAAAGTGAAAAATGAAAAAGTGATTTGTTAGATTTGTGTCCTCAGTACTGTTGGTTTTTGGCTGCCCTAAGTTCACCGAACCATCCGGAAGTGACAGGCAGCACATAAATTTAGAGAATCAATCCGGTGAGTTTGTTCCAGTATGATACTTTTTCTTTTGTGAGCCTTCCGGATCGTTTTTGTCCGCGTCGTGGAACTTCTGATCGTTTCTTGAACGGAAAATGTTATTTTCGGAGTTTGATAATTATGTTCAGATTGCGCATTCTGTCCGGGCGGGTGTTACGCGACTAACAATCGGTTGTGGATGCTTTTTAACCGTTCGATGACCCTGGATCGATTCTGCTTTTCGTATAATTTTGAGCAGAAAAACCGACTGTGTT
Source organism: Aedes aegypti (assembly GCF_002204515.2). NCBI lineage: Eukaryota > Metazoa > Arthropoda > Insecta > Diptera > Culicidae > Aedes > Aedes aegypti. The sequence continues at coordinate 324,791,227 of NC_035109.1, forward strand.
ATCCCAGGGTGTTTAGTTCGAACGCGCTTCCTTTCGTTTTTCGATTATCTAAAAATACAGTACCACCCAGTACAGTTTTTCAATGGGCACAGTACAGTTTTTCAATAGGCGTGATATTTTTTTACGCGTATCGTTATTTTATACAATCCGATGACCCTGGAGGGATCGGTTTTGCTTTTTACTGGTTATTGAGCAAAAATATTACTGCACAATCGACAAGCATTTCGCGAAATACTATTTATACTATAAATAAGCTATTGTTTTCTTTTTTGATTGCCGGCATTCAAAAGATTAAATTGAAAACGCTTAAACAACAAATATTTATGGTCTATCGCCAGCTTTCTAGGCGAATCCTGACAATATACCTTCCCCAACCTCCAACTCCGTAGCACTTATGAGGGTGTCGCTGAGTCGGTGGCCTCTCATTAAGTAAGTGCTACATCAACATTTCCTTCCCCTATCCCAAGTTACGGTAAAGATGGGCGTGGCCGGGAATAGCGATATTCATGCTTTTAGTATTCTTGTTTATGATTTGAACAAGGTATACTCCCCTGCCTTGTTCTTGAAAGTAGTCAGGACGAGATTATTAAAAAGAAACATGAATGTTGCTAGTATCCAATCTACGAAGTATACCGTAACTACGCTAACGCTAACGCTAACGCTAACGCTAACGCTAACATTATTTCTGAATCATCTATGACGATTGAGAGATTTTGCACGAAAAACTCAAGCATGAGATATTTGAGGCAGATCTCTTATGAGTTTGAACTAGCTCATTGATTGAGATTTTAGTGTGAGTCGTATCAACACTGGTTTCTGGCGTTACGCCGCAACCGGGATAGAGCCTGCTTCTCAGCTAAGTGTCCTTATAAGAACAATCCGAAAAGAACATCGACGATGCGCTTCAAACACACGACCCTCAGCTTGATCTTGCTGAAAATCTGCTACGTTTACTGCTACGGCTATATAACATAACATAAAATTATTATACTCGAAAAAATCATAATATAAGGAATCGGCATCATTCATCAAGTAATAAATCATGTTTTCAACCTATACGCAGATGATAGAAATACCTTTGGGATGCAAAAAATAGACGATTTGGCCGTTTTTCTGAGTAGAAAAAACTGAACTCAAAATTTTCAACACAGATCCTCAAGCGATTTGAGTGAGAGTTCAAAAAAATACGACGATTTTTCAGGTGCTCTGTCTCTCTCTCTCTTGTTGTGATGCTCACCTTTACTCACACTTCAAAAGAACTGAGTGTGCCGCCCAAACAAGACAGTCATCGGGGAGTTGTGGGACCATTATTTTTATGGAATTTTACTCCGTAGTGTTATGTGCTACATCTTCCTCGCTCATTTTTCGTTGCATTTCTGCTTAGCATTTTTTCCGTCCCTCGCAAAGAGGCAAAAGCAGCACGATGCTTTTGAGTATGTCACTTAACTCTGATGATGTTGAGGAGTATTATCAGGCCTGCCTATAAGTAAAAGGACATTTTATCGCTGACGAATCATAACTTTTCACATAAATCGAAATTTGAGGACCAGGTCAAATAGGGCTCCAGTAAATCCTCCAAGAAAACTTTTAAAAATTCCTTCAATATTCCTCTCAAGCTATCTCCCGAGACTGTTCCAGAGATTTCTCCAAGAACTCTTTCGAAGGTTCCTCCAGGGATTTTACCATAAAGTCCTCCGAAATAATCTCTATCGCAATTCTAACTGCGATTTCTCCAGAGCTTTCCCTGGCGGTGATGTCAAATATTCCTCCAGGAAGTACTTTTTATCGCTTCCAGACTTTCTAGACCGGATCCGATAGGAATTTCACCAGGAGTTCCTCCTGGGATTCCTTTAAGGATTATTCCAGGATTTTTTGCAGGGATATTCCCATATTAAGGGAACATTTCTGAAGGAGTTTCTGCTGGAATGCCGGAATGAAAGTGATTTCATCATAGATTCCTCCAGTAAAATCTTTACTGATATTCATCCAGGAATTTTTTTCAAAGATTCTTCCAATGATTCTTCAAGCGAGGAAGAATCTCTGAAGGAGAAATTTACTCCTACATTTTTTTTCTCATAAACGCCTCTAAGGGCTCCTCCATGAAAATCTCAATAGGGATTTTTGAACAGTTCCTTTCAAAGCTTTTTTCAGGCTACACTAAGTGATATCTTCAAAAATTCTACTGGAGATTCTTTTAGAAATTTTTCATGAGATTTTCTCCAGGGATTGCTTCAGGAATTCTTCCAAAGGTTCCCCCGAAAGTTCACCAAGGGATTTAAAAAGAATCACTTCGTAAATTCCTGAAGAGATTCCTCAAGAGTTTCCTTCAAAAATTCTCCCAGGCAAGCCACTACAACCATACAAAAACTCACCCATGACTTCCTCCAGGGATTTCATAAAAAAAAGAAGCCCTCCAAGGTTTCAGTTCCTGGAGGGATTCTTGGAGCAATCTCTGGAGACATAATCTAGAGGTATTCCTAATGAAATTCCTTGTAAAAATCCTGGATAAATCCCTGGAACATAAAACATGCTTTTCGGCTACGCAGTCATTTTTTGTAGTCCTCTTATCATAAAGCCTGCGTAGACGAAGAGCATACTTTATTGAAATATACAGTCGATTCTCCACCAGCTCATTCCTGGAACATCTTCTGGAGGAAACCATTAGAGATTTTCTTGAGCAATCTTTGGAGAAATTGCTGAAAAAAAAACTGGACAAATCTCTGCAGGAATCCCTGTAGAGATTATCATAGAGAAATTCCTAGAGGAGTCTTTGGAGAAAATCCAATGGGAAGGATTAGCTAAGTTAATTTCTGAAGAACTCCTAGAGGCATTTCTGGAAGAATCCCCTGTACAGATTTTTCTGAGGAAATCCCGGGAATAATCCTTGGAGGAATCCATAGAAAAATGTCTATAGAAATCACAAATGAAATCTCTGGAGGAGACATTTTTTAGACATTTCTGGACAATTCCTGGAAGAAATTTTGAGGAATCGTTTGACAAATTTGTGTGATGTACAACGCCTAGAAGAAATCCTGGTGAAACTCCTTGGGTTTCCTGGTTGAATTCCTGAAGCGAGTCGTGAAAGGATCCCGGAATAAATTTTGGTAGAATCTCGAGAGGACTACTTGGAGATATCTTTGTATGTATCCGTGGAAGAATCCTCGGAACTACCTCTGGAGAAATCACTAGAGAAATATTTTGAGCAATCCTTGAAGAGAATCTGGAACAATAGGGTTCTAAAATGTACGATAAAATCTTGTTTTTATTAAGTTACACGACAGAGCGTGTCCTTGCTACTACCTTCGCAAATTTTCCCGCTCAAATAACGGCTCTATCATATTTAATGTTTTGGTTTTAAAAATGTGTCGAAATTTGAAATTTGACACAGGGGTCTTTTTAACACAACCCCTGTGTGATATTTTGGGAGGGACACGGAAAACAAAATACACCCAAAATTTGAGTTTAAATCAAGGGGTGTGACAAAATCTTAAAAACCAGAAAACATATTTTTTTGTTTATAAACTAACGAATGCATTTAAAATTGAGTAAACATGTGTTTCTGGCCTTAACTTAAGTGTCTGGTACTTAAATTAGAATAAGGTTTTAGTACCCTATTACTGGAGAATGCCTTGAAGATATCTCTGCAAGCATCTTTGGAGAAGTCTCTGGAAGATTTTCGCTTGAAATACCTGGAGAAATCTCCGTAAAAAATACGAAGTATCCCTTTGAAAAAATCCTGAAATAGGTCTTAGAGGAATCCCTGTAGGAATTCCGAAAAGAATCTCACTTAAGATTTTACTGGAGGAATCTATTAAAGAATCACTGAAGATATTCTTGCAGGAACACTTTGCAAAATCTCTAATTAAAGGAGTGCCTGTAGCAATATCCCTTCAAATACTTGGAGGAATTCCTGAAGGAATTGTTTAAAGTATTCTTAGAGCCCTATCAGAACCGGTCTAAAATGTCTCATGGCAAACAAAAGTGGTGGAATCCCTGGAAAATCGCTGTAAGGATTACGGTAGAGATAATCTTGAAGGATTTTCTGGTTTAATCCTTGGAGGAATCTCCGGACGAATTCCTGGAGAAATCGTTGAAGACCTTCGAGAAGATGTTTTAAAAGGAATCTCTACAGGTTTTCCTGGAGAAAGCCCCATTTGAATTGGTCCCAAAATTGCGATTGCTGTCAGAAGCGTCATATTCAGTTTTTTCATCTACTTATAGGTATTCTACTAAACAGCTCGAAGATTTATTATTGTCATATTTTTTTTATTTGAAAGTTATCAAAATATGTAACATTAGTATAACCTACAACAAGAAAGAGAGTGTTATGATTCCTGTTAAACACTATTTTATTATATTTATTTTAAGAAAAGATTAAATTTTTACTGATGATCAACTAAATCCACCATTGCACAATAGTCCAAAAAGCTGTTTTACTCGGAAAAAAAGCATTTTGAGCTACAGAATGCAACATTTGAGGAAAACGGTCTTGTACAAAGTTGTTTGTATTATTTAGGCCTTTTGCTTGGTGTTATTGGTAAATATAGTGGTCCACATTTTCATGACAATTTTATAACTAGCTTTCTTATTTGCAGAAATTATAGTATACATTGGTGTGGGACAAAATTTAGATTCTCGCTCCAGTCCACTTTTTGGATTGCATTTAGGTCCCATAACAACTGTGCAAAATTTCAGCTCGATCGGAGAAACTATATTTCAGCGCCAGCCGTTCAAAGTTTGTATGGAATTTACTATGGGAAAACTTACTTTTGCAAAGAAAAATCGCCAGAAGTCACTAATTGACCTCTGTACACAGACATCGATAGTTATTTTTACGATGAAGAATATTGCCGAAGACCACGAAACAATGCGACACTTGTGAAAAAAGTTATTCAGTGAAAACCTATTGGCAATGCGACGATATATATATATATATATATATATATATATATATATATATATATATATATATATATATATATATATATAGATATATATATATATATATATATATATATATATATATATATATATATATATATATATATATATATATATATATATATATATATATATATATATATATATATATATATATATATATATATATATATATATATATATATATATATATATATATATATATATATATATATATATATATATATATATTTTTTTATTAACGAGAATTTTAACATATAGCTAGTTCTTCTCTAACAAGGCGACGATGATTAACACGTAAAGGAATAAAAATAATAACAAAATCGGGCAAAATTTCCGAATAGTCTAAGTATAATAACTTGTTTCACAAGCGTTGGATTGCTTTGCAGTCTTTGGCAATGTTGTTTATCGAAGAACCTATCGAGATCTGTGTTCAGAATTTTTATAGAGGTCAATGGGTGACCTCTGGCGATTTTTCTTTGCAAAAGTAAGTTTTCTCATAGTAAATCCCATACAAATTTTGAGCGGCTGGCGCTAAAATAAAGTTTCTCTGATCGTTTCTCTGTGAGAAACGTGAGAGACCTCAAACTTTTGCACCTGAGTGTTGCCAGAGTGTAGACCAGTAGCAGTGCGAGTAAAGATCATAAGCTAAAAAGTCGTTGCCTCCTGTCGGTCCTCGCCGTCTCGCCTCGGTCAGACTGAACTCGGCGGAGCACATTTGTACCGGTGCTACCGCAAAGTAAACATTCCTTTTTGCACTTGGAGTTAGCTGGGATGCCGTTGCACCATCTCCCCTATCCCCCCGTAGTGGGGCAGCACTCGTTATTATTGTTATTAGTTATTTTGGAATGGAGTGCGCGGAGGAGCTCATAAATAAATCAACGCCAATCATGTGCGAATCGAGAGCGCGCGATCTTCGTGTCGTCGTCCGCCGCGGCCAGTTCGGTCTCAGCTCGGTCCGATGCGATGCGTGGAGGAGGTGTCGTTCGATCCGCTGCTGTGAGTTCAACTCCGAACGGTTGCCGATGATGATGATGATTGTTATTATTATGGTTATGGATGATCGCCTGGCGGATCGCTATTTTTTGTGTGTCGGGGGCGAACGAGAGTCATTTTTCACTTTTGTTTCAAATACACAATAAATCTGATTAAGCGGCATCATTTGTTGTAATCTAATGTGCGAGCGCGCGCGTGTGAAAGATGAATTCGCGGCGGTGGTGGTCAGTTTCGGATCGGCTCGGCTCGGAAACAACTGTCAGATGAAAGTAGCCACGACTCGGCGTGGGAAGATTTATGGTCTGATTTTGAGCTTGTTGCTCAGATGAGGGGAGGTTCATCTTGGCTATGATGGCGAGGCAACAGGATCAGATTTCAACTCGTTTCAACGGAATCGGTCCAGTTAAGTAAGTAGGTGGTGGGCACAGATGGTGCGAGACAAAACGGTTCGTAACACGAGCATTCATTGTTAGTTTGATGCATTGGCTTTGGCCGCTTTGGCAGATTGCACATAACAGTCAGCGATCAGACTTGTGGGAATAGAAAGAATGTCATCTCTACAAATTGACTACGAAATTTTTGGGTGTTCTAAGTTGATTAAAATAGGGTGTCAATGCTAGTAATGGACCCCTTAGTAGCTGAAATTCATTCTCGACGCCTTTCCGTAATTATATATCAGGCAGATATACGTTTTGTAGAGTCTAATAACAAGTTCAATGTCTTTACTTCACAGTACACCCATGCAACATACAAAATCATACGATTTTCCCAAAGAAACATACATTTGGAAAACTGTTGTCCGAATGCCTATTATGGACCCTCCCGGGGTCCATAATAGGATTGTTTACAAATTTGACGTTGCGTATTATGGACCCTCCATTTGATTCCCATGTAATCCGGCTCGCTGCCGACGTGCCTATTATGGACCCACCTGGAAATGCGTATTATGGACCCTCTTGTGTGGTTTCATTTACAAAACTGTTCAAATATCTGTATTTATGCGCTTCAAACCAAATATTTTGCCTGAAACTGCTGACTAACAATGCAATCGAAGTTCCCCCGGTGGATTTTCATAGGAATAAGGTTGCTTTGAGTGTTAATTTTATGTTTTTCTGTAGGGGGTCCATAATACGCAAAGGGTCCATAACCGGCATCGACTCCCTAGTAAACATAGTAATTAATTCGAAGCTACTCCTTGAAACGATACTTGCGTTGTTTTTATAAAATCCAGTTCATTAAATTAGCAAAGCCATGCTGAAGGTTTCTGGGTTCAATTCCCAGTCAGTCCAGGATCTTTTCGTTATGGAAATTTTAGAGTATCATTGTACCTGCAAAACGTATATCTTCTTCTTCTTCTTTTTTGCATTACGTCCCAACTGGGACAAAGCCTGCTTCTCAGATTAGTGTTCTTATGAGCACTTCCACAGTTATTAACTGAGAGCTTTCTTTGCCGATTGACCATTTTTGCATGTGTATATCGTGTGGCAGGTACGATGATACTCTATGCCCTGGGAATCGAGAAAATTTCCTTTACGAAAAGATCCTCGATCAGCGGGATTCGAACCCACGACCCTCAGCATGGTCATGCTGAATAGCTGCGCGTTTACCGCTACGGCTATCTGGGCCCCGTATATACGAATGCGAAAATGGCAACTTTGGCAAAGAAAGCTCTCAGTTACCGATCAACGCTCCGTCATCGTAATTATCGTCATCATCAAAAGTTCAAAAGCAGTTACTCTGTTCAAAACTTAAAATTATTCGATAAAAATGCGTTCGCTGTGTTTCGGTTGGAGAATAGAATACATTGAACACATTTTCCTGTAAATTTTCTTGATGTTGAACGAAAAAACTGCTTTTGAAAATTCCGAACTCAATTACGGGTCCTGCCCCCTTAATAACTTGAAAAAAGCTTCAAAAGTCTGTCCTGTTGTGTGTTGGCACGATGTGAGGCGCGCTTAACCACTAAAAAACTTTCCCTACTGCTCCTGTGCTTCGTATATCCCTGAATCGAGGGCAGTCGAATATAACATGCTTCCGTGACTTCTTGATATATGCACAGGGCGGACAATGTGGAGATTCTGCGTGTCCGAATCTGTGCTGTTATTTCCGGAAGCACCTTAGGAATGAGCCTGTGGGTCCACCTTCCTTTCTCCACTTCTGCTGCCACCTGGCCATTATGTCCAACCTAATGGTTTTCCTCACATTCCTAGTGTCCCTTTGTTGATAGCATGCGATGTCTTCAGCCAGAGTGATGCAGATGGGGATCATTCCGACGATAACGCACACCGCCTCCGTTGATATAGTGCGGTAGGCACTCGCCAGCCGTATAGCCATGAGCCGGAATGTAGCTACCAGCTTATACTTATCGGTTACGTTTGGTTCCCAACGCTGCAGCCCAAGCCGGGACTCCGTACCTCAGTATAGACTATGATACGTCGCCAGCAGAAAATATACTGAGAAAAACGGGGCCCAGATAGCCGTAGCGGTAAACGCGCAGCTATTCAGCAAGACCAAGCTGAGGGTCGTGGGTTCGAATCCCACCGGTCGAGGATCTTTTCGGGTTGGAAATTTTCTCGACTTCCCAGGGCATAGAGTATCTTCGTACCTGCCACACGATATACACATGCAAAAATGGTCATTGGCATAGTAAGCTCTCAGTTAATAACTGTGGAAGTGCTCATAAGAACACTAAGCTGAGAAGCAGGCTCTGTCCCAGTAGGGACGTAACGCCAGAAAGAAGAAGAAGAAGAAGAAGAAGAACGTCGCCAGCAGATGCCTCGTGCTGCTTCTTGGTCCTCCAATGTTGGGCATGATCCCAGCTACGGTGTTAGCTGCTTTCGCAGGCATAGTATATTCGGCTGTTGAAGTTAAGCCTGTCGTCGACCATGACTCCAAGGTGCTTTAAATAGCGTTTCGATGGGATTGCGTGTCCTCCGACATTGATCACCAACTGCTGAACTGCTTTGCAGTTGGTGACCAGCACCACCTCTGTTTTATGATGAGCCAACTGCAACTTGACTCCAGTCATCCACGATTCAATGGTGTCTAGCGACTCCACCGTCAGCATCTCCACCTCCTCCTCAGTCTTGCCAGTTATCGCAAGAACGACGTCATGTGCGATTCCTACATCGTAGACAAAGTTCCCGGTTCTGAAAGTAACTTTGCAGAACTTTACACAGATATTCGGGAACCCACATTCTGTGTAAGGTTGCGGCGATAGCCTCCCAACTGGCACTGTTGAACGCGTTCTTGACGTCTATTGTTACCACTGCGCAGTATCGATTGCCTCACCTCTTCTGCTTGGGCGCTTTCTCCGCGCACTGTCCGAATAGCATCCATCATCGAAGTATTTTTACGGAATCCGAACTGCCTTTTCGACAATCCGTTCTCGCCTTCCGTGTAGATCGTCAGCCTGCCGAGGATGACCTTCTCCAGAAGTTTGCCAAGAGTATCCAGCAAGCATATTGGTCTATATGAAGCAGGATCTCCTGGCGGTTTTCCCGGTTTTGGCAGCAACACCAGCTTCTGTACCTTCCATCTGTCTGGGAAGCAGCCTTCCGCTAGACACTTCTGCAACACTGTCCTGAATATGTCTGGGAACGCCAAGATTGCTGCCCTTACCGCTACGTTAGGGATACCATCTGGTCCGGGAGCTTTCTTCAGCTTCAATCCTTTCGCAACCGTTATCAGCTCGGCGTTTGACACTTGTGTACCGGCATTTTCTTCATCTACGTCAGCGTACGGAGTGGGCAGCCACGCGGTTGGAGCACGCGTAGGAAAAAGACCGTTCACTATCGCCTTCAGTTTGTCGGGAAACATTACAGCTGGGGTAAATGGGCCCTTGATCTTCGCCATCACTACTCGATAGGCGTTGCCCCAGGGATTTGCGCCAGCTTCCCGGCACAACTTCTCGAAGCAGTTTGTTTTACTCGTTTTTATCTGGCGTAACAGGTACACCCGAAAATGGTTCGCCTGTGTTATCTTCATCATCATTACTGCCCGGCCATCGCCTTCTGATATTTGGGCCATTCGAAGCCACCCGTTGTACGGACGTTACCTTCCTCCACCTTACACAGCATGCACCTAGGTGTCTTCAGACAGTCCATGTCAACGTGACCTTTTTCACCACATTTCCCGCAGTGCTCGGACCTGTCCGGGCCTTTGCAGTTTATTGCCCGGTGGCTGAAATCCATGCATCTGAAGCATCTCTCCACCGAATTTGTCTCCCGAGGGATCAGTTTCAGCGGGCAAACCGACCATTCCACCTTGACCTTACCAGTCTCGACGAGTTTTTTGGCTGCTACGACTGGTAATCGGATCGTCGCTATTTGCATACCCCCGTACGTTCTCCTCAGCCGGATGAACTGCGGTGCTTCTTCCAGGTTGCATTGAGACAACAGTGCACCCCTCACGTCGTCTTCTGTTGTGATCTCGTCCAGTTCTCTATATTCGATCACTGCCTCCTGGGATAAGGCTCTCACGCTTGTCTCATTGCCCAACTACTTCGCGACGAGCTCCCGGCAAACTAATCGACGGATCTTTTTTGAGCTCAAAGAGCATATCACCTTTCTGGGTGCGCCTGGTTCTCACCACGATTTCACCCAGCTCCTTCAGCTCTGGATCCTCCTCCACTCTCCTGAGAATCGCCTTGTCACGTGCCTCAATGATATTCACAAAAATGTGTGCACTTTAACCATTAAATATATTTCTCCGTCAATTCAACAATATATGCATAGCGTGGATTTTTGAAACAATGTCTTTTCTAAATAATGGTTAACTGGCTTATAAATAAACTACTGCCCTTAGTGTCTGGAGTAAGGAAATTGATGAATGGAATCTCAAAACAGTTCTAATTTTGTTTCCATTCCAAAAGACGCTACGGAAGCAAAATACAAAGCAAGCTCCCAATTCCGTTTACTTCAAGCTCTAATTCCACACTTAACACATCCTAATCCAGGCTAATCCACAAACCTACTCTGGCAACCGACCAACACGCCATCGAGAATCGATATCACAGGCTTGGCAGCTCTTCCGTTGTCGTTCGGTTAGGTGACGTGGCTTAACCTAATAAACATTAACATTTTACGGCACACTTTTGTCGTTCCCATCGACTGCAACGATGATGGTGGTTGTTGAGCTTACACACGAACACAAATAGGATTCCAACCGAATGGCCGCGAGAAACGCACCACCACCATCCTTTAATGAGTTCAACAACGGTACCGTATTAGCATATGCTAAGTAGGAGGGTTTCGTAATGAGTGCGAACCAACACGGTTTGATTTTTGTTGCGACGACTATCAAGGACCTCTTTTGCCGCGTTTGTAGAACAAGGGATGTTTTTCATGAATATTTAACTGGGAAATCCTGGCCAAGCGAATCACGTTCGATCCTACCACAACGATGCGGAATGCTACACTGTCGTGCCGGAAATTAATGAATTCCTTACGCACTCGTTCATTATCGTAATTTTATCTACCTCTATTCGTCCTGCAAACGCAGACAGAGTTGTAGTTACACAACTATGTCCCACTTCGACTTTACTGACTTTCGAAATCTGTTTCAAAAAGTTGTTCATAAAATCAAATTTTTAAAATTTCTTCAAACAAATCAAGAGGTAGATTTGTTTGAAAATTTTTTAAAAATTTGATTTTATGAACAACTTTTTGAAACGGATTTCGAAAGTCAGTAAAGTCGAAGTGGGACATAGTTGTGTAACTTTGTAAGTTTTGTTCATGAGCAAAGTGGTCGAAATTCTAATCGAGACGATACATTGAAAGTAATTTAGGCCTGATTCAACTTAATTAGATTGGACTCTAGTGTTGTGTACACCCACTTTACTAAAACTAATCGATTTTCGGTGCTTAATCGATGTCGCCTACTCTCGAGTGAACGTGGTGTTCAATTAGGACAGATTAGTGGATGTGGTTTCGGTAAACATGGAATGATTGTTAATTTTAATTGATTCGGTTAGAAGGATTTGCTCCGGTTGGATAAATACCGGCGGTTTGTGTGCCATGGTGATACATTAGGTGAAACGTGTTTTGAAGCGACTCAATTTAGAGTGAACTTATTTCTATTTTCCTGGCTTAACGATTCAACTGAGGCAGACGCTGTTGCTCAAACTAGTTTTTAAGTATCCTTAAAACCAGAACATTTTTAAAAAAGTTCTCTTAAGGGGAAAGCAAACAAATCGGACTTCGGCAAGACTTTTGTCCGGTTCTAAAATTATAGAACTTCGGACAACTGAAAAACATTTTTATCAACAAAGTTTCATGATGAGAATTTAGAAAATTCCAACACCGCCAGGGGCTTTCATATTATTCATTTTTTCAATAAAACCTTTCACTTCTTCCAAATTAGTCTCCCAGGAATTTTCGAAAACGTTCTCTTGATTCAGAATGCTTTCAAAGTCCTTAGTAATTTGATTTTCAATAAGACTAGTGTGTCCTAAATCAAAATTATGCCCGTTTTCATAGCAAGTTTTTGAACTTTTTCGCAATTTGTAAGTAATTATTTGTTTTCGTCTTACAATGCCGAAATTGGTTTCTGCCTTTTTTTTATTCAAGATAATTTTCAAAAGGGTTCAGAGCTAGAATCCAGTTGACAAATTTTATTTAATCATTTCTGTTTTTTAATCAAGAAAACTGTTTTTCAACTTCTTTTTGCAGAACCTGCCATATAATTTTCATTGCAGGATCGCGAGTGCATTAAAATTGCCTTCTCCTCACGTTTTAAAGTCGACTCAAGCGATCGTCATCTAAAACCATGAATTCGAATTTTTGCTTAAGTTTTGGTATTGTTATGCCCCTTTCCTCAAAAAATGAATTCGTTAAAGTTTCGAGAGCATCGTCAAAATCAAGTTTGGTTTGTAAAGAAAAGTCAACATCAATATTACTATTGATTTATGTTCCATATGTATTCCAGTCAGCTCGTAAATAATTCAAAGTGGAATGGAATGAAAATCGCTTCATGGGATATTTGAAATGTAACAGGGATATAATCAAAATCGTTGTGTCTCTCTCTGTTTTTGACAACATTACTGTTGCGAGAGAGGCAAAACAACCCAACCGTGAGTAAAAACTAAATGCAGTTCACCCAAATTTGAGTTTAAAGAATTTAATATTAGGGCAGTCTGATTTCTCTGTGTGTGAACTATCAAGTGGTTGTGCATCAAAATCCCATGTGTGAGTTTTGCGGAGCAAATCTTAAACGAGTTTACTTTCGAGGGAGAACTCAATTAATGAGATTTGAGTGTGAGTCTAGTAACACTGGCCTTCATACAAAATTCGTCGTTTCTCCTATATTGCCAACAAAACAATAGTTTTCAAAATCATCGGAAAATAGCTTTCTAGTAACGAAATCAATCCTAACATGTTGTTTCGTATACTTTATCACTTAAAAACAGATTTCTGCAGTAAATCATCAATCAGCCTACAAGCTGGAACTTATCAAGTTATCTAAAATCGACACATAATGCTGTCGACCTTTTTCATAACGGCAAATGATTCAGTGACCTTTAGTTTTGAAGTCAATACGAAGGAACATATATGTGTCAATATAATGCAAAGGAGTTGATGATGATACTTACGCCCTCATTTACAAACTCTTATGAAGCATGGTTATTAAATTACGTAGTTCTCAATTTGATTGTTCATTTGTCCCTTCTTTGAAGTCTTTACAATGTTCAGGCAAATAATTTTGTAAATAATACAGAATGGTCTTCTATTGTATGTGTACAAATTATTTTGAAACTTTGTAGAGGTTCATTCATATTTTAGCTTGGTACTTTTCATGTGTTACGCTAGATATGATATGAAGTGTCATTTTGATATGCTCGAATGTTAAGTGTTTAGATTGCCACGTATGCCTTGTGTGGTGCTACAATCACAAAAAGGGGGTCGCCAAAAATCAATGAGAGTGACTCATATTGTTAATAAAATATATTTGATAAAGCAGCATATTCAATGTATTATGATTTCCCACGTTTTTGGAGGATGTCCGGCAGTGGATTTCCCTTATAAGAGTTCATTAAGGACATCCATTCATTAACCATAACTCGTATATTGTCCGACAAAATTAATTGAAAAAATAGGCAACATTACTAAAAAAATCTTAAACAACTGTTTTTTTTTTAATAATTTCAGCCTAGCTAAGTGGTTAAGCCTTAATTTGTTTCATTTTTGTTCAATACATTTTTCCAAGAAAACTTATGTTTTAAATTGGATAACTCATTACGCGTAATGAGTTAATTAATTTAATTTGATTTAATAACCATGCGGATTAGATTACCTAGCATCACAACATATGTTTCAATATTAAGGTTTTAATTTTCATAATTCTAAAAATTACTTAATTGGTTTGCAAAAGATCTGCAGCAAAATTTTTGAAGATACTTTTTGATTTTTCTTAAAGAATTTCAATATAATCAAATTCCAAATTATGCTTCAAATCCCAGGATTACAAAAAGATTATCTACAAAATGGGTCTACAAAATGCCTCTTGCTTTCAACTGTTCAGAGTAAGTTTGTTCGAAACCAACAGGATTACTTTTGCAGTGAAGGAAACAGGGATTTGTTAAGATAATTTCAAGGATCTTCCTCAAAACATTTCTTTAAACATAGTTCTTGTACAATTCCTATTGGCTTTCTGGTTAAATTCTGGGGAATCCAGATGCCAAGGAAGGAATTCTACTAGATTTGAAGGATAATTTCTAAAGCAGATTCTGGTGGAACTTTTTGAGAATTGCAGTTTAATTTATTAGAGAGATGTTCATTATCCTGTATTCATTTACCTCAAGAGAAAAGATAATAAATAATCACTCATTTTTTGTTGAAGGGTTTTTCCATTATTTTCTAAGATATTAGTTGCAAATACCTTCAGTTTAAATTGTAATTTTTGAATTTTTCGACAGGAATTTTGTCATTGTTTTTTTTTTTCGAATAAAAATTTAAGCCGAAATTATCAAAAAAATGTCATTAAAATTTCTTCCAAACTTTTGTTTTCATTATAAACACATACATTACTCTAGAAAACTGATAAAAATTGGATATGAATATGGAGTGATTCGTAGAGTAATTTGTAAATGTCGAAAAATTACATGCCATAGCTTTGAGCTTTTTGCTTCGAGCTTTGAGACGAACAAACTCGGGAAATAAGTTGTTTATATTGTTTAGTAGGTAAAAACAATTTTGAGTGCCGTCTTTTTTTTTCTTCTCTACAATATTCACTTGACCTCTGCCGAAAAAAAAAAACAATATGTCATAGCTTCCAATTTTGATTTACAGATAAAAAAGCGCAGGAGTTACGTTCTTTGTTTGTTTTCTTGGTAAAATACATTTTGAGTGTAATCGGAAATTCATTTTTCACTCAAACATGTTCACTTGACTTTCACAATCAATTTGATGTCGAAAAAAATAAATATCGTGGTTTTAAATTTTGAGTTATAGGCAAACGGGTTAAAGAAATAGGTTTAATATTTCAGGTAAAATAAATGTTGAGTGTGATCAAAAATATCAATTTCTGCTAAAATATGTTCGCTTGTCTCATACAAGTAAATTCATGCCGAGAATGTCATACCTTTGAGGTATTATTTACGGACGAACAAATTTTAGAAATACATTTCTGGGTAAAATAAATTTTGAATGTAATCGGAAATTTATTTTTTCACTCAAACATGTTCACTCGACTTTTACAATAAATTTCATGACGAAAAAACTATATGTCATCGCCATGAATTTCAAGTTACAGGCAAAGGGGTCCAAAAAATAGGGTTTCTCGTAATATTTTTGTGAAACAAATTTTGACTGTAATCAAAAATTTCAATGTCTGCTCAAACATGTTGACTACACTCAAACAAGCAAATTAATATCGAAAAAACTACATGTCATCGCTTTAAATTTTGTTTTATTGTTTTGAATTTTTCGTCGAAAATTACACTTGAGTTAAACCGTTATAACTTATTAACTTGTGATTGAAAAAATTATTCAAGTTATATCTGATGTTCTGTGAAAATTTCATTGAAATCGGTCCATAAATATCTGAGATCTAGCTTACCAAAGTTGGTCATTTTGTATGGAAAATCGAAAAAGTTGCAAATGTTTTGTCCAATACTGTACATGTTAAAAGTTGTACCTCCAACTTATTTTGAACCCTTGGTAGTTGGCGCTAGTTTTCACCCCCTTGTTAGAAGAAGAGTTAATAAATCTGTTGACAAACACTCGCTAGAAGAATCGCTAGTACTGTTTAAAGAAAAAAGTCTCTAATATTGTACTTGGATGAATCTTTGGTATATTTGGGACAATCTGAGGACAGCATTCTAGGAGATGCAATAATATAATTCTCTTGAGAAATTCCTGACAAAATTGCTGGGAAATGTTTAACGTATGACGTTTAAAAAACAAAAATACAGTTGGACGAATTTCACTAGAAATTTTTGAATTATTTGAAAATTTCTAAGGTAGGGTGGGCATTTTTGAGAGAATTTTAAAACATAACTTTCGGAAGGTTTTTGAAGGAATGCGGCCACGGTGTCTTTGTGGAGTAACTTTATTACAAAAAATAGGTAAGTCTGAAATTTTGAACTGAAAACAACTAGACTTTGCTCTTTCATTTGCGACCAAAATCAAAATAATCGGTCGGGGGGTCCAGAACATTTTTTTTATTTTGTGTGAAGTATTCATGGATATGTGTTTTTGTACCGACACACATTGCGTTGAACATAGATACGGGACAAACTGCAAGATCAAACCATTGGAACACCTTGGCTTGGAAGGTAAAGTTGTTCTTGCTCAAAAGAGCTGTAATAAGCATATATGGCATATGATATACGCATAATTGCAAAACTGTCTCAAACGTCATTTTAGTTATTGTCCACGAAAAACCTTGAAAATCGTACTTTAATTGGTCATAATGATATAAGAAGTTATTAGGAAATATTTTTAATAGGTGAAGATGCATCGATATCAAACCTCGAATTTTCAAGAGCTTGTTTGTAGATTTGTATCTTGAGAACCTGACAAACTTTTGCGTTGAACATTTTATTGATTAGTCGCCACCAGCGAGTGACCAGTGAGTTACCGGTTGTATGCTACTCTAGACTTGTGCTTTTGAAATTTAGAGGTTTGGCTTCTATGTATATTCACCCTTAAAACCATTGATAACCGAGTGTGTAGCTCGTTGTTATTAAGCAAATAAACGGACCAAAATAAAAACCTGTCACCGCTGGGAGACAGAGGAGGATCTTCTCTTCGTCGTAGCATTGTGAAATAAAGTGTAAATCCATTCGTTTGCTCAGTAATAACAAGCTATGGCTTTTAGGACGAGATCATAAATTATGCGAGATTTCTCTTTTTACTCGTAGGGGATGGTACACAAATTATGTCACGCTAAATTTCAATTTTTTCGAGTCCCTCCCCCCTTTGTCACACTTTCTGTATGAGTCCTCCGATAATTTTGTATGGCTTGTCACGCATGGCTCAATCCCCTCCCCCCCTCGGAGCGTGACGTAATTTGTGCATGACCCCTAGATACAAAAGTGACTTATCCACCTTTCAAACAACACAATTTCAGTTATTCGAATTAACTAGTAGAGGGCTTCGCATGTGATAAACCTTGTTATAAGGCATGTAATATACTTGCCCCATGGTGCTGAAAAATACGCTAATTTGGATGGTATTTGAGAAATTTCAAATCTTATATTTTAATGTTATTTTCTTAATGGCACAGTGCTTATGAAAAGATCAGAAACTAACATCATGAGGCTAAAATGGGTTTGGGATTTTTGTACTTGTTTGCAGTACTATAACCCAATATTAACCCCTCTACCGTCAGCTTCAGTTTTTCAAAATATTCAAATCGCGATAACTTTTTTGTTCCTTAATATTTTTGAAAAAAAAAAATTCCACAACTTCTCAAAAAACTCTCTTATTTTCAGAATCTGTATCGGTTTTGAGCATTGGTCATCTATATTCGGAGATATTCCAAAATTCCTTGGGGGACCGACGCATAGCCATAACTCTCGTAATTATCTCTGGCTACAGATTTTTTCTCATATTCGGTTATTCGCTTTTCAAAACTAAACTTTGATGAAAGTCTTTTGTGAAGAAATTAAACAAATCGGTGTTACTGTTTTTGAGCAATGAGCTTTTATGTTTTTGGTACCACTCTAGCCGTAACGAGATCTTGAAAACTTCTTAAAACATCATATTGAAATTTTATTTGGGAAGTGCCGGTCCCCCAAGGAACACCGAAATATTTTTAAAACCAGTTGACTAATGGTCAATACCAACATAGATTCCAAAAGTAGATGAGTTTTTTGAGAAGTTGTGAAAAAATGGTGGAAAAATATAGAGAAACGAAAAAGTTATCGCGATTCAAATATATTTTTGTGCTGAAAAAATGAAGCTGCCGGTAGAGGGGTTAAGCTAAATAATAGCAAACAAACTCATGAATATCTCTTCTCCTATCTGTCGAATTGAATTTCTCTTTTCAGCAAATTTCTTTATTATGGTTTGAAGAATGAGCATTTACAATGAGATAATAAGTTTGTACTTACATTACAGTACAAGCGTGTTTGGAACATACCCATAACATACCATTTTTAATTTTGAACCGCCCTAATGTACATTAACACATAGATAGGCAAATTCATACATATGTGCAAGTCTCTCGAAATCAAACAAAAAAAAACTCTGGACCCCCCGACCGATTATTTTGGTTTTAGCAGCAAATGAACGCGAGAAACCTAGACTTTATTGTGGAGAAGTTTCAGACTTACCTATTTTTTTGTAATAAACTTGTTCTACGAAACACACCGTGCGGCAAAATCTATTTAATTTTTAGAGAAATCTGAAGAAATTTTTAGAGAAATCTGAAGAAAATTTTAGAGAATTTTCTGTTTAAAACTACATATAGATTTGCAGAGAATTCACTGAAAAACTACTTAGATCATTGTCCCAAATAAATCTTGGTTTATTGCTTATAAGAGTCTTGGGGAATATTGTGAGGAATCCCTAGAGTAACATCAAGCGCTATTATCAAAATGTTTTTGCAGGAAGTCCTGGATAGTTTTTGCTGAGATTTTTTCAAGCAATACTGGAATAATTCCCGAAAAATTTTCTGAAAAGTTTGTTGTCTGAATCTGAGGAAAAACTTTAGGAAGAACTTCAAAGGCAAAGCTGGAAATACTGTTGGTGAATCCTTTAAAAAAATGTGGAAACAGTCCTTGGTTGGTGATCTAGAAGACAATTTTTGTGAGACTCCTGGAATTTCTTGTACTTTTTCTCGAAGAAATCCTCAGTTATTCCACAAAATCATATACAAATCAAAAATCAATAACTGGATATTATTTTAAAGTGACAATTGGAATTTATATGTAACAACTACTTCAAGGGTCTTCCAGGAGAAATGTTTAAAAGAATTTCTAAAGCATTCTCAGGCGGAATTCTTCAAAAGATTTTTAAACAATGTGATAAGGGTTCTTCGAAAAAATGTCTGGCTAGATTCGAAAGCGAAACTTTAGGAATAATAGCTTCTTATCCCGGGAATAATGCTCGATTAGAATCTCAGTAGGAACTCAGTGAAAACTGTTAAACGAGTTCCTGGGGAAAGCACTGATAAAAGTACGGAAACAATTCAAGAAGAAATCTCCGTAGAAAATCTCAGAAAAATCTCTCAAAGTACACGGTTTAATATTTGAAAAGTTCGTGTAAAAATCACAAACGATATTTCTCTTGAGTTCTACGAATAAATTCGAGATGGATTTCTTTTACTGGATTAGACAAAGAA
This sequence comes from Aedes aegypti, assembly GCF_002204515.2. NCBI lineage: Eukaryota > Metazoa > Arthropoda > Insecta > Diptera > Culicidae > Aedes > Aedes aegypti. The sequence goes on from NC_035109.1 coordinate 324,810,952, forward strand.
TTGTGAAAATTAAAATTTACAAATATCATTGGCGTGCAGCGATATGAGACAAAATTACAAACAAATGAAATCAATACATATCTATGCAATAACCAATATCTGTCAAACAAGAATTTGCTAGGCCCCCTCCTAGGCTCCGTCCAGAAAAAAATCCTAGCTGTTGCAATAGAGACTAGAGTTAGTTTTTAGAAGATTAGGGCTATTAGGGCTATCAGAGTATTGAATTGAGAAATATCCTGGTGAGAACTCATCAAATAAAATTTTGCCATTGGAATTTCCGCAAGTAATTTTAAAGCAAATTAATTTTCTGCTCAGTATATTTAACCCGTAAAGGCCTGAGCGAAAGCAAAAATACCTTCACCGCTCAGAGAATTCTTGACGGATTCAAATGATTTTTTGTCAATTCACTGGCCCACATATCTAGTTTCTAGAAGTGGCCAGAGGAACTCGGAAATACTCCTGTGGCCGGAGTTATTCTGGTGGGTCACCGGGTCAAGTCGGGTAAAAAAGGGCAATTTTTTGGGACATGCCAAGTTACTTTTATTTATTTGCAATGACAATCATTTAAATTTGCATAAATCCCTAAGATCTGATATTCAACATTACAAATGAAGAGTTTTGCACCGTTTAAACTATACCGGATGTGGCCATTCGTACTTTATGCCCGGAAGAACCGGCTATGGATTTGTTGGATACTAAACCGTTTCAATTCTCGAAAAGTAGAAATCAAACATAATTGTAACCTAAAATGCGTTCCCATAAGCTTGACACATATGTTCAGATACAAATTTTCCATTTTATCGTAAGTTTGAAGCGTCCCGGGACCCGATAATGATCTTATGTAGGATTAGCGCGGTTCAAAATTTAAATATGTTTGCGAATCCAATCTCCCATATGTTCCTTACTATTCTTACCATAAAAATAGTGTTCTCTGAAATTTTCAGCTTTCTAGGTGGTGATTTAAAGGTGGCCCAAATACAATGTAGGTTTATATGGAAATTACTATGGAGAAATTTTGAGAAATGTTCCAAACACGCTAGTACTGTAATGTAAGTAGAAACTTATCATCCCATATTGAAAACGTTTTCTTCAAACCTTAATGAAGGATGTTGCTGAAGATACAAATCCCTTTTGAGCTAATTTTGTTTGGGATTTTTGTACATGTTTGCAGGGCTATAATCCCATATTACGCTAAAAAATAGCAAACAAACTCATGAATAACTCTTCTGCTTTCCGTCGGATTGAATTTCTCTCTTCAGCAAATTTCTTTATTATGGTTTGAAGAATGAGCTTTTACTATGGGATAATAAGTTTGTACTTACATTACAGTACTAGCGTGTGTGGAACATATCTCTAAATTTCTCCATACTAATTTCCATATATACCTACATTGGCTTTGGGCCACCTTTAAATCACCACCTAAAAAGCTGAAAATTTCACAGAACACTATTTTTATGGTAAGGATGGTAATAAACATATGGGAGATTGGATTCTCGAACATTTTTAAATTTTGAACAGCCCTAATGTAGGATTTATCAAATGCAAAACTCTTAGTTATCCAATTCAATCGTTTCTCAAACACTTTACACTGATGCAATTTTCTTAAAATTCCGTCATGTAGTGGCCACATTATAACCGATTCCGGAAATTATCTGTGACTTGAAATTTGCCTACCTCCAGGGGCACAAACGCAGAGTACCCTTCTCAGTCGACCTGACCCAGTGATCCACCGGAATAACTCCGACCACTGGAATATTTCCGCGTTCCTCTGTCCACTTCTAGAAACTAGATATGTGTGCCAGTATACTGACAAAAAATCATTTGAATCCATTAAGAACTCGCTGAGCGGTGAGGATTTTAGAATTTTTGGTTTCACTCAGGCCTATACGGGTTAAACGGCTAATAGGCAGCTATGAAAGTTTATTTACCTAGCTGTGTTTCAACAGAATCACCCAAAGCACAGACAAACAGACGTAATACTTAGAACAAATTTCTTCAAGATCGCCCAGTTTACACCATCATCATCTGGTGAGCATGTTGCACGGAAAGGTGTTTCGTGCAACAAGACTGGCAGGTTACGGTAGTGTGAAACGTCAAACGCAAAGAAAAACGATGCGCGCGCCTCTGGTTGTGAGATTTGTAACATGGCGAATTAGAAATGATCGTTAAATGAGTGGTCGATGGACATTTCGTCAGTATTACGTCTGTTTGCCTGTGCCCAAAGTTTCAAAAACTTCGGTTTCAAATGACGAAAAAAGTTGATGTTTTTTTACGTCTATGTATGATGATTGCAAGTCCCTCACGTGCTCCATCAAGTCGATCATTACTATAAACAAAAAAGATTGGATCTTTTTTGAGTTTGGATCCAGGATTCAAATAGGTTTGAAGTATTGTTTCATTTCTTTAGGTAGTTTAAGGTGAAAAACTTCCAAGAGCAGAGATAATTTGTGTAGTGTGTACGCACTGCACGAAGGTACGATGCGCGACGAGCGTGTTACTTAGCAATGCTACCATCCCGAAGATCATTGCGTTGAGATTGTAACGCTATTCATGGATATTCGTTCCGATTGCATTGAATCTTGATTCGATCTTCAGCTTGTTAACGGTTAAGAAACCAACTATGATTTATGGATCTCCCAAACAACTCTCCATCAGTTTCCCTACTTTAAAAACGAGATCAGCTGTACGTCATCTATTTCCCTGGCACAGACTGATGCAATCCCACGTAAATCAATGCTGTCGAAAACCGTTCCATGTTCCCCGTCAAGATTCTACCCAGTGATTGAACTGACATCGCTACCCCTCATCAAACACTGATCATCGTTTTGTCATCAACCGACGACACGTCAACTCGCCTCCTTCCGACAACATCGACGACGACGCCCACCTAATGATCCGTGTCAGCATATCTGTTACATGGTTTTTCCTCGCCCAAAATCACGTCGACGAAGACGACAGTCCTTGTCACCTTTGCTCCTTCCATGTAGACACCTTTCGCCAACGCACATTTGTTTTTCGGAACCGCTGACTCATCCGCTCTTGGAGATCATGTGCGAGCCGTTGTCGTTCAGAGAGATCAAACCGAAGATCTCTGAAATCCCACCCACAACCGGTATGTTCGCCGCGATGCAGCAGTCAGAGTGCGTGTTACCGTCGGCACCAACATAAGCTTCGTCGCCGGTCGTCCGAAAACGGGACGTGATGCACGTGATACAAAAATAAATTAATTAGAAAGAAAGCAGCGGAAAATAAACATTTTCGAACGCAACGGAACTTCAAACGAGATGCTACTGCTGCATCATGTGCTGATGGTGTTTATTTGTCTTCCCGTCGTCGACGACGACGTCGTCACCGTCATATCGTTTCAGTGGCGAATCAACGACTGTTTGAAGAATTTTTATGCACCCAACATGCTGCAATGGCGAAGGAAGACAGACGATGATGGGCTTAGAGTAGAGGTAGATTACCTCTAGAGGAGGAACATGCTCTGCCAGCAGTGGAATGCGAAAGAGTTGCAACTCGAACCGCGGGGAATGAACTGCGAAAAGCTTGGATGGGATCATTTGAAACGATTAAGCTGGCATTTATTATGATTAATCAACACCGATGTTTGGCACGCAGTTATGCGGCAGTCGAGATATTTTCGGTGAGCACATTTGCAACGCATTTTGCGTGTCAACGGGTTGAGAGTTGATTATCTCGTGAAGTTTGAGTGTGGATTTTAATTATAAAAATGTAATTTCAAGCAGCACATTTTAACGAAATAATGAATAATAAAACTTTGGTTGATATATATAATCAATGTTTTCTAAAAACAAAAAAAAAAATTAAAAGGCTGTTCCCTGAGTTGGTTACTTATGACGTAAAATTTATAGTGACGACTTCCTTCGGAAGGGAAGTAAAGCCGTTTGTCCCGAGATGAACTACCCTAAAGCTAAAAAATCTCGTTAATGAATATAGAAGAAAAGGTTGCCAATTTTAAAACCGGACAAAAATCCTTCCATAGCTTTTAGCAAACGTGCAATAAGATTACTTTCCTGTATCAGTAAAGTTTTTGAAAAGTTCGTTTTTACAATTGGTTCACATACGAAAGTTCAATTTTGTCCTAGGAACAGTCCGAACATGATGTATTATAATCTAAGCGCTTGCACAGGCAATGTTGAAAAGCATCCTGGGATTTCGGGAATTTCTTCCAGTATTTTCTTATCAGCATTAATATTTGCAGCAAATCGGTAATATGATACAAATATTAAAATGGCCAGGCTCACTGTGCAGACTTCGTATTGAAGATCGTTTAGAAATTGACGGCGATCATATTATTCACTTATGATTAATATGATAGACAAATGTTTGAAGCAAGAAACGGGGACAATCGTTCCATTTCAGGGGATAGATAAAATCGTTGGGAGTGGCTTTGCTAAGAATGTTAAGGTGCACTTCATCGTAGTGAACTTTCCTATTCCTGGGATGGGACATAGGTATTTCTGCCTTATGCTTTGGCTTTAAGAGCCTTGGCTTAAGCGCCATTACTCGCTCTCTGAAATGAAAAGAAAAAAATCCCATTCCCAGTATGAACCAATGCAATGTATGGGAAACACAGGAGCAAGAATAGGCATTCATATATGGCCAAAAATCAAAATTGAGGCTGAGCAAGTAGCAAAAGTGATGCTGTCTCGGTAAAAATTTCCGCTGTGAAATACCTACCTATCCACAATTCCTAAATTTATACACAAATTTGCCATGGAACTAGAACTGAATTATTCACAGCAAGCATTTTAAAATAAGCAAATGGAATTCTCTCACCAAATTGATGTTCGACGTCTTGTTTCTCCAAACGTAAGTCCAAGCACTTTTCCATGATTAAAATAGGACACGTCTGCATGAAGTTCTGTTAATCAGAATCATCTGCTTCCAAACCCAGCGATTTTTTTCGAGTCAGCTTTTCACTTCATAATATTTCTCTAGCATTTCGATTTACGAACAATCTTCATTCAGCAGAAAAAGTTGTCTTTCCTCAAATATATTATTATCGCTTCACTATCACTGATGAAACATTGCACAAAAATTTTGCGTCCTCGAAAATTGTAGAAAACATAAAAAAAACATTCAAAAGTATTTGACATGAAGGCTTAATTGCAAAACTAAATTAACTTCAAGTTAACTATCAGAACTTGAAGTCTGAAAGACTTCGATATAATCACGATTCGCAATAATCACGATTGTCACATGTTTTGTAATTCGTTTAGATTTGTCTTTATTGTATTCGTTTGTGATTTTGTCTCATATCGCTGCACATCAGTGATATTATTCAATTCTTCGTCTAATCCAGTAAGAAGAAAGTCCTTCAAGAATTATTCTAAATAACTCACGCGAAGTATTCCTTTGTAATTTCTTCATGAATTAAGCCCGAATTTTTCCAGTGCTTTCTCCGAGAACTCCTTTACCAGTTTTCACCAATTTCTTCTTGGGACACCTTCGTGGTGTTGTAATTATTATTAAATATTAAGAACTGAGATCACGCCAGAAAATTTCTATCAAATTGCTTAAACAATATTTGGGAAAATTCCGTCAGAGTATGTTTTGGAAATTCGTATAAACGTTTCTCTTGGAAGGTTTTCAACGTGCTTTTTACATATAAATTCCAATTGTTAGAATAAATTTTAAAGTTGTTCATTAATATTTTTTTAAGGATTTTTTTCTATAACTGAGGATTGTTGTAAGAAATTATTAGAGAAATTCTAGGAGCCTTACCAAAATTGTTTTCAGGATTACCAAGGAAGGATTTGTTTTTCCACAACAGCAGTTATTTACAATTTTGCTTTTCAGGTTTTTCATAAATTTTTAAGGAATTTAACTTCAAAAAATCTTTTAGAAAAACACTAGAAAATTCTACAAGAATTGCTTGAAAATTTGGTAGCAAAATTTTTCCAAAGCTTCCTGCCAAATGCATAAAATGATTCTAACATGTGTTACTTTTAATATTATTCATTTGCCTTGGTCAGTTTGTCATTGAAACCATTGGTGTTGGAAAAGAATTTTCCCAGAGGCTCTTCCAGAGAGTTCGCCAGGTTTTTTTTAAGATTCCTCCAGGGATTGTACCTGAAAATTAATCAAGGTAATCTTTACAGTGATGCATACAACGATTTTGCCAGAGATTCCTTCACGAAGAACTTTTGATCGCAACCAGATTTTTCAGACCGGATCAGATAGGACTACAGGGGTACCTTCAGAAACTCTGCCTGGAGTTTTTTTTAGGGTTTCTCCCAAGGATTTCTCCAAGGATTTCTCCAAGGATTATTCCAGGCATTCCTCTAGAGAATTCACAACGAGTCTCCAGTGATTTCTCCATAGAGTCCTTCGGTGATATTTTTGATAAAATTCTTCTATGAACATTTTCAGAATGCGTTCAGGCATTTTCAAGTGATTTCTCAAGATATTTTTTAGAGACTCCTCCAGAAAAATATCTACAGGGGTCCTTTCAGGGGTGTGTCCAAAGGGGTTATACCAGGACAACTTCTTTTGGGATAACTCCAGATATTTCTTTAGATATTCCTTCGATGATACTTCCAGGATATTCCTCAGGTAGTGTTCTCAAAATTCATCCAGGATTTATTCCGGAGAAATGTTCAGGGATTCTCCACGGATTGCTCAAGAGATTCTATTTGGAATTTCTGCAGGGACTCCACCAGGGTTTTTTTTTCTGAGGTTTTACAAGTAACAACTTCACGAATTCCTAAAGAGATTCCTCGAAAATTTTCACCAGCAATTCTCAGCAATTAACAAAATCGCTATAGGAATTACTCAAAAAAAAAATAAAAATCAGGGTTCCCTAGAAGTTTATCCAGAGAATTTTTCTGAGCCTCAAAAAATATCACCGGAGATCTTTTCAAGAATTCCTATAGAAATTCCTCCAGATATTGCACCATGAATTCCTCCATAATTTCATCAGAAATAATTCCAAGAATTCCTCCTTCTATAATTTTTCCAGAAACTTCTTCCCGGAAGGAAGTTTTTGGAGAAATCCGTAGATAAATTCCTGGAGAAAAACTTGAAGGGATTTAAGGAGCAATCTCTAGAGGAACCTCTAAAAAATAGTGGTCCCTGTTGAATTTTATGAAGGAATCCTTAGAGAAAATTCTGGGACAATTTCTTAAGGAAAATCTGGAAAAATGTGTAATGGTGTAATCTGGTGTAATTCGTGAAGAAATTGTTGGAGCCGTCTATAGAGTCTATCTTTGGATAATCCCTGGAGTATGCTCGGACAAATTTCTGGAAGAATCACTGTAGAGATTTTGCTGGTGAAAAGCTGTAGCTTTGCATTGACGAATTGCCAAATTTATGAAGAAATACCAAGAAACATCTCTGGAAATAGTAATGGAGAAATCACAGAAGGAGTCTCTGGAAAAATATAAATATTTGGAAAAAAAAGTCCTGGAGTAATGGAATGGAGTTGTATCGGGACTGGTTTAGAAAATACGGTTGTGATTGAAAATTCTTCCTAAGGGAATTCCTAGATAAGGTTAGGGGAAATTTCTTGAAAAATTCTTTATAGAAATCCTTGGAGGAATAGATATTTAATAAAAAATATGAATAATAAAACGACCTACTGGGTGGCAGTACAAAGTTAATCGGGTAAACTAGTCGGAAATGAAATCGTGTTTTTTTTTGTTAAAGTCCTTATTAAATTTTCGGAAGAACAATTGAAGGGGTCTTGAAGAGTTTCTGAAAAAAAAAAAAATCCTGCAGGAATTTTTGGCGATAATTTGGGAGAATTGTAAAGCGATGTAAAATTGGATGAGCATCTAGAGAATCGATAAAATATAAAATAGAATCCATAGAAAAAAAAAGTAAGAGGTTGTTTCCAAGATACGACCGCCAAGTTGACGTTGGATAACGTTAGCCTCTTCTATTTCCTGGCTTGGGACCGTCACGAACTTATGAAAGATTTCTACTGCTAAAAATCCAAATAATTTTCACACTATTTGTTGCATGTCAATTCTGATTTATTAAAGACATGTGTGTTATTATTTTGTGTTAATACAAAATAATCACTTTACATGTATTCAGAAGCTTAGTCCGTTATATTGAAGAATTGATTTTTAAGTGTATACTTAATCATTGTTAATTTGGAGCAATTAATTCAAAATATTTGAATCATTCCTTAACAATAGAAAATATATTGCATTACGACAGCACTGCAGCAGCGTCTTCGGAAACATTCTCAAATTGTCGTTTTGTCAATTATTCATAACCAATCAGAGATGAATTATAGCAAGAATGTGGTAAACACATTAGCAAATATAACACAAATAACTCTTTAGTACACATTTGTTAGCCCTGAAAAGGGCCGATTGAACTGTGAGAATCGAGTAACTATTATTTAGTTTACCGACAGTTCTGTTTCTGTGAGAATTGCCAATACTGTTGCGCTTCATGGTAGAAATATTTTCAAAACTCTTTCAAAATTGAATTGTCGTCCTGAAAAGGACGGTTGGGTTTGGATATCGTCGATCGCCATTCTATGCTCAGGTTTGATGGATTCAGTGCTAGGTTTGAATTCTGGTCTCGGTGATGGAGGTGATTTAACCTCAAAATCTGTACAGCGTACGGCCCTGCCACTTCAGAGCGTAGCCGACAGAATTCTGGATGACTTCAGCACACCGCGGGTTTTCTCGTAGATGAGACCGAAGGTACGCTTGACGTCACCACGGCGAGCCAGACGGCGGTGATTTGGTGATGATGCAATTGATGTTGTCACGCAAAACCTTGAGATGACGCTTGGCGCTTCCTTTTCCGAGTCCGGTCTATCTTCGGCAACGATTGTAACAAAACTGATGCTTGGCCGCCGGCTCGACTCCTTTTATGCGGTACGCAATGGATAAATTCTTCTTGCTCGCTCGCTGTTCACTGTTCGTCTCGCTCGCTCGCAAGAGAAGGTCATAAAAGGGACCGGCAGCCGCGCACATTCAATCATTCATTTGTTTCAATCCGTCCAGAAAACACTACGACGATGGCTCTACCAAGCAGACTGCCCGTAAGTCCACTGGTGGAAGCGGCCCCACGAAAGTCGCTCGCTAGAGCGCCTCAGCCACCGGAGGAGTCAAGAAGCCGTATCGCTATCAGCCAGGAACGGTCTCTCTGCGTGAGATCCGCCGCTACCAGAATTCGACGGAGCTGCTGATCCACAAATTGTTTTTCCAGCGCCTGGTCCGTGAAATTGCTCAGGACTTCAAGACCGATCTGCGATTACAGAGCTTGGCCGACATGGCCCTGCAGGAAGCGAGCTAGGCCTATCTTTGAGGCTACCAACATGTGCGCGATCCACGCCAAGCGTGTGACCATCATGCCGAAAGCCTTCTAGCTGGCTCGTCGTATCCGTGACGAACGAGTTTAAATTGAATTGGGACACAAGCAAAACGGCCCTTTTCAGAGCCACAACAATGCATTCCACGTAAAAGAGTTACGGCTAGAGATATTTCACCTATTATTATTAATTTATTTATTTAATTGCCAATTGAAATTTCGGATGATTAGTTTTCCAACGGAGTGAAATGGCAAACAAAGTTTTACATAGGTTCCCGTCGGGCGGCGGTTGTATTTTTGCAGTCTTCTCTGTGCGATTATTTGGTTTCGATCGACAATTTCTTACCAAATCAAATCATCAACGAAGTTGTTGCTGATAAGTTTTAGCTTTCAAATCGACAAGTTGATACTGATCGCTTTGTCATGCATGTGGTTAGCGACGACGACGACAACGGCATTATTCAATCATCGCTAAATGCGAGGCAAACCGGGATCCTCATTCTAGTGCCGTCCCCAATTTATCTCTCATGCACACAATGTCGAAGATTGCCCTGCAAGAGCGCGATGGAAAATTGATTTCTTGGCCCTGTAATTCTCGAAAAGCACTAATGTTGACGCTAATGAAAGATTGCATGCAAATGACTGACCGAAATATGAATCCATCACATCCATTCACCAGTAATGTCGCTCTTCACGGTGTAAAATTCTCATAACTCTCTTTCAAAATGAAATTGTTGTCCTGAAAAGGACGGTTGGTGGTAGTCACAATCGATCGAACTGGGTTTTCATTCCATTCTTAGACAGAAACACACCAAAAGATTACCGAAGACGATTTAATTAAAATGCGGTCGTGCGCGTGCGCTTGAAGTGGAATTTGATTGGCTTCGACTGAACACGAGAAAATGGAGAGAAGTAAGAAGAAGACCGAAAGGGGCGTTTCCCTTTGAATGACGAAAGTGGCTAAGATATCGCGCAATGATGTCTGTGTCAGGAATACACAAGAAAAATGTGCTTTTCTATGAAAAATAAGACATGCTTCGATATTTCTCAATTTTTCAATAGTTTAGTCATGAGAATCAATAGTTTTCATTGTTGGAGTAGATTCGTAGAAAGATTTCCAATCGATTGGTGCAAGAATCTTGAAAATCTATCCGGGCGTTAGTAAGTTATTAACAGTCAAAATCTAACCACTTTTCGTGACGCGAGCGATTTTTCGTTTTTCGAAATTGTACTCCAGTATGTTGCCGTAAGACGTTATCCAACGTCAAAAATTTGCAGATAATAGTAGAGAAATCTTTGGAGACAAGCCTTGAAAAAAAAATCTCAATTAATGTTTGGAGAAGTTTTTGAAAGTATCTTTGTGTAAACATTACAAAAGTCCATGGATTTTTGAAGAAGTTTTCAGACGAATATACTGAGTAAGGTTAACCCGTTAACGCCCAAGGTATCTCACAATTGGAATTCAGCTCCGTTTTTGTTACTCATAGTCATATTCCCATAAATTAAACCTTATTTCACCAAAAAATTTCAAGTCTATGGTGGGGATCCAAAAAAATTCTTGAAAGTGTGTCGTCCATATCTAGCTGTTCTATAAGTTTATTTTCGAGATTACTCAAATATATTTCCATGCAGTTCTACCCATTACAATGTAAACAAGTTGGAAAAAACTGCTGGTGAGGGGTAATTCATAAATTACGTCACGTACAGAAGAGGAAGGAGGGGGTTACAATGAAACGTGACTACTTATACACAAATTGGAATCCATACAAAAAGTGTGATACAAAGGAAAATTGTGGAGGATGAATATGGCAAAACTTTGTGTGACGTAATTTATGGACGTACCCTGATAAAGAAACTGCAACATAAAGATTAAAAATTTCAGAGGCGAAAGGTGCATGCCAGAACTAAATCATTTAGTGACTTCAATTCACTTTTCTGCTCTACCACGTAAGTAAAATACAGACATACATACATTTCCATACATGTACATGTGCAAAAATGCACACTTAAGCCATTTATACCAAAAACAAAATAAAATCTCACATCAAATATTTTGATTTAGAAAAAAAAAACCTACAAATGTTTCAGAATAGTCTTCAAAAAGATTATATAAAACTTGCCAGCTGATAATGGAAACATAACCATCAAAATATTTTTTCTGGTTCAAGTTATTAGTATACAATGTGACTCTGATCTGACAGTGACCGAAATTTATATTTCGCATTATCAGAATTTCGTTAGTGCTGATCAAAAGTTAGTCCTTCAGTCCAATGACAGTCAAATATTGGACTCCAACTATTACATGCTTTACAGATGTGAATATTTGAAGCCAACATTATTAGGCTATAACGTTTAAGCTACTGCATCACTGATGCATATAGTCTTATTCACCGATAGAACCGAATCCACGCGGTCCAAGATTTTTGACACTAGAGCTGGCCAGAATACCTTGGGAGCATACGGAAGCGTGTCCGCTCAAATGTCACAATTCTTGGACCGAGTAGTTCAGCAAGGAAGGCTCTTTAGTGCTACCTCAACGCGTCGCTGGTTCTAAAAGGTAAACAGCCATACAAAACTACGACCAAACAATGGCGAAGGCGTGATCAATTTAATTAAGTATTCATTTTCTGATTAAATTGGCAACAACGCACTGCAGTAGCGCGTAGTAAATAACTGCTTGCAAACAATATCTTTCAAGCACATTTATTACCTGTAATTTTGCGAATAATAATTTTTACTTTTCCACATTTAAGTCATAAAACTGGTTCTGGACTTAGGTTGACGGCTATTCAATTTTACTCTCATTTGACAGCCGCCCTTCACCATTGGAGTTCAGTTCATGGATGGATAAGTCAATTTGTCGGTTTTTTCGTTCTTCACTCCCTTCAAAAGATCAAAGGATCTAAATGGTGTCAAGGTTCATCTAAAAATGTAAGGAGCATTGCATCCGAAATAAGCGATTGTTGCTCAAATCGATAGTAAGTATCCATTGTTTTGATCTAGGCAGATCAATTTCTTATAGGTTGTTTCCTTGATGTTTCGCACATAAAAGCAATTCCCAGCTAATATGTTTTTTTTTGCGAAAATATCTCCTCTAGTTGATCATCGTTTACGAAGATATCAATTTTTTCATCCATGGACTTCAATCATGAGAATGATTTCCGAACTAAGAAGGTTTTAGGCGAATAGCTTTCTTTGGATTTAATCAGTGGACTGATATATAAGCGAAAAAAATGTGTGCCCAGTAGTGACATTTAGGTGATTTCTAAAGTAATAAGTTTCCAGGCAAATAGGTCTCATTCAGTTCTCCAACTTTGCCAAAAACACTAACTTTGTATCCAATCCCTAGATTGAGATAAAAGCAAATAATGTGTTTGTCTACTAGCGCCACCATGGGAGAATTTTCTAAACTACTATGTTTCTGGGCGAATAGATCCCATTCAGCTGAACACTTTTGACGAAGATACCAAATTCGAGAGTGTGATTTTTTTAGTCCCATCGCTGGACTGAAATAAAAAAAATAAATATTTGACCACTAGCGCCACCTTGTGAGTGTTTTCCGAACTAATATGGTTTTAGGCGAATAGGATTCATTTAGTTGTTCAACATTGTCCATGACACAAACTTTGTATCTAATCACTTGACTGAGATATTAGCTAATAAAATCTTTGCCCACTAGCGCCATCTTGTGAGTGTTATAAGGTTTTATGTGACTAAGTATCATTAAGTTATTCAACATTGTCGAAGACAACAATTTTGTATCTCATAACAGAACTGAGATACAAGCAAATAATATATTTGCCGACTAGCGCAATCTAGTGAAAGTTTTCCGAACTACACCCGATTCTGTTTTTGCACGGGGGATGCGTACCGTGCAAAAAAAGTTTTCAGTTCAAAATTTCAAAAACCGTGTAAAAAAAGTAACACCATTTCTCGACGTTTCATGTAAAAATAAGGTTTTGGCAAAAAATTTTGTATGGAAACTTTTTTTGCACGGCCGTGTAAAAAAAATCCGTGCAAAAACAGAATCGGGTGTAATAAGTTTTCGGGCGAATAGATCTCATTCAGTTGAACACATTTGTCGAAGACACCAATGTTGTATCTCATCACTGAACTAAGATTTAAACAATCAAAATGTTCGATCGCTAGCGCCATCTTTTGAGTGTATTCCGAACTAAAAACGTTTTAGGCGAATATGTTTCATTTAGTTGATCAACTTTGTCGAAGACATCAATTTTGTATCTCATAAGCAAATAAAGTTTTGGCTCACTAGCGCCATCTTGGGAGTGTTTTCCAAATTTATAAGGTTCTATGCAAATAAGTATTATTTAGTTGTTTAACTTTGTCGAAGACACCACTTTTGTATCTCATAACTGGGCTGAGATATAAGCAAATAAAGTTTTGGCTCACTAGCGCCATCTTGGGAGTGTTTTCCGAATTTGTAAGGTTCTATGCGAATAGGTATTATTTAGTTATTGAACTTTGTCGAAGACACCAATTTTGTATCTCATCGCTGGACTGAGATATAAACGAAGCAAATATTTGTACGCTGGAAAGTTGTTTCATATGTTGCTTATATATGCGACATTTGTTGGCGTCTGTGCGCCACCTGGTGAGTTAATTCTGAATTAAAATAGTTACCAAGCGGAAGTCAGCAGTCCTGTGATCAACTTTGCAGAAGACAGTTTTCTCCTAAACCTCTTTATTTGCAAGATATTTGCTCTACAAGTACTGTCCTATTTATAGGACGCTGGGCGTTCGGGGCTTCTGTCCTATTTTTAGGACGCTGGGCGGATATGGGTTAAGTACGGTTACAAGTAAAACTCGTGAAAAAGAAGAAAGCCATAGAATGTGAAGAATGTTTATCAAAAAAATTCAATTGGAAAACTTTACTACAATTTTGGAAATTTTCAATTATTTTGTAATGTTTGGTAGATTATAATAAGCTGTACAATTCATTGACTTAATTTTTATTTTTCACAAAAAAAAGTTTGATATCCCATGATGCCTTCAAAATACTTTCCTTCTTAAATTAGTCGAAGGATTAAAGGATGTTTTCCTTATTTTCTTTTTAGAATTCCTCCAGGATTTTTTGTGGCACCCGTTTAGAAATTCTATCTTGGATGCTACCAGTAATTAACTCAAATAAAACAAAAAACAAAATTTCGCAGTTAACTTTCATACTTCAGGAATCTCTCAATGAATCATATCAGGAACTTTTTCTTCAATTATTATAATTATTCATCCAAAAATTTCTCCCAGGTTTCCTCAACAAATGGCTTACAACAACTCTAGAAATTCACTATAGTTCCTCTCCGGAATTCGCCCAGAGAATATCCCGTCCACTCCTAATTTCCTTTGGAAATTACGAACCAATTCCCGATTCATAACTTAAATTCGTAAAATATGTCAGCAAACATTCTTTCTAGAACTAATCCAGGTAAACGAACATCAGACCTGTAAAATTCTTTTAATTTTTTTTAACATTTTTGAAAAAAAAAATCATAGAGCATTTTATTACAAATTCACTAAAGCAAATGCCTGGACTAAAAAATAAAATAATTCATCAAGAAATTCTTAACATAATCTCAGAAATTCATCTCATAATAAAGTCAAAGAAATTTTTTGGAGAAACCCAAGAAACCATCGAAAATCTTCAAGGAATGTAAAGAAAAAATAGTTAAGGAATTTCTGGAAGTGTTTATGAAATTTAGAATTCCTATTGGCTCCTGGAAACAATTGTAGATTTATCCGTGGAAATATTTGTTGTGAAAATCACGAAGTTTTATTGTAATTAGAAGAAACGTTTTGAAGAATTCACAAACAAGTGATTAAGTTAAGTTTTCTTAATGAGCTTCGTAATATTGAACGTTCAAGAATCCGCCATAGGTTTCCTGCTCACAACTGAAATTTGTTTGATGAAAATTTGTTCACTGCGTTTCGATTGAGCAGAATAAAATATAGTGAACATTTTTCCATGGCAAAGTTGTATTTTTCTAATTAGAAAAAAAAAACCTGCTTTCTAAAATTCCAAAATTAATGTCGGATCCTGCCCGTTTAATGATTTTTTTGGAATTCTTCCGGGAATTTTTCCAAAAAAAAAAAAGATTTACTAAAAGATTGCAAATTTTTCGAATTCTCAAAAAAAATCTCCAGTAATACCAAGATCAAGAAGTTACTGTTGATGGTAATCCCAGGATTATTTCATAAATAACATCTAAACATCCATCCACTCTTCATTCTAGCCCAAAACGTACTCCAGTAATACCTCAATAAATGTTTTCAAAAATATCTTCACAAATTGCTCTACGAATCACTCCATATCCATATTAAATAAATATCAGATTTCTAGAGTAAGGTACAGAAAAAAAAAGTTTTTTGAAGAACTTCTTAAAAAAATGTTGGATAATTTCAGTTTACATTGAGTTTTATAATATTTACTTAATTCAACGGAAAATTTCTGAAACTTTTATAAAAATTACTGACAATAAATCACACAAAACATCTTAAGCGGCTTTTGTAAAATTTATCACAAAAAATCTTGTTTTTTCATGGACTTTTATAATCGGCAATAACTGGCGTCGAAACGGATGATTTTTAATTGAAGGTAATTGTATCTAACATCTTACATTTTTTTTGCATGCACTCTGAAGTTTCATGATACTATGGCGGACAGATTGGAGTATTAATTTCTCCAACTTGCAGAAATTCTGAACAATTTTTTTTGAGGGACTTTTTAACTATTGCAGTAGAATTATATAATTTAAACTCAAAAATATAGGTGTCAACGATGCCTTCTGGTAAAATTCGTAATATAAGATTTAACTGGATTTGAAACTTGGATAAATTTTATGCATTGCTTTGAAATCTTGTTGGGCAATGCCTGATGGACTTTCAGAAATCAGGAACCTGCTCTCCCTGTTCCTACGCCAATGCTAATATTGTACAATATTTTCACAACTAACTTATCTGAGTTACCTAGGGATGTTAAAAAATCTGTGTTTTCGATTGACACAAGACTGGCCGCCAAATGATGGAGCCTTCGTGTCATCTGTAGTAGATTGCAAAAAAGTTTGTGTATTTTCTTTATACTTGCCTCAAGGAAAGATGCTCCCAAACTCAATTTAGAATATTCCGTTATCCGTTTCTAATTTAAAGCATTTCTAGGTATTTTCTCTTTGTCAAATATCAAATTTGAAACTGCTGGAAACAATAATGTCCTACATTTCATGCAACATTCTGCAATCACATCCTCCGGAATCACATTCATCAAAATTTACGAGTTATCTGAACATGTCCAAGAAAGCTACGCCTTCCTTAATTGATTCCGGAGGACTCCATTACGGGGGGTACATTTCAATCAATAAGTCCTGTCGTGTTGCCGCAGGTCAGGGCTCCATGTCCAATGGACTAATAATTGAGTGCATGTTCCTCCATCCATCCGCTTGTCGTCGGTCCCTTCGGTGGATGGCGCGTTTCTCCATTACAGGTTTGTTGAATTCCCATTAGCAGTCAGTCCATCATTCCATTTACTCCCGCACCGCCAGCCGGCCGGCCTGGTGTATGACTAATTGATTATCATTCAACAACTTGCTGTGCTTCTCCCTGCAATCGTCACCCAAGGGTTCGATGCAGGGATGCAAGCGATGATGGGTGTGCCTTATATGTCATAAAGCAACTTCTCGCCGTACATCGCTCAGTCCCAGGGCCAATACATTCCGGTACATCCAAACGTGGTCACAGTGCTTTCTGAGGTCTAAATTCGTGATTGAAAATGATTTTCATCCGAAAAAAATTGGTGTTGGAGGTATGAAGCCTTCAAACCAGGTCCTCGGCGTAATAAGTATCCCAAGTAATCTGTAAACAAGATAATGCGGCATACTTCTTCTTTTTCTTGGCATTACATTCTCACTGGAACAGATCCTGCTTCTCAGCTTGTTCAATGTTTAATGAGTACCTCCACAGTTATTAAATGAGTGCTTTCTTTGCCTAAGTTGCTATTTTCACATTCGTATATCGTGTGGTGGCAGAAACAAACTTTTCGGGCCCACAGCAATTACGATCACAAATTCTGGCCTCAGGAAGCACTGTGCAAGCCGAAGGCATCTCTCGCCCGTGCAACACGTTTAATGAATTTTCAATTAATTTATCATCGTCAAAAGCGAAGCACTGACTGTGAGAGAGCGGTTCCAAAACAATAATTGGCAACCATCATCGACTGCTGGCATGCTGGGTCGCCCCGGCGCAGTGAATGAGGGTAGCGTCACTCGGTCAAACATGCGAAATACGAGCGTGATCCATGGTTTTCCGCCCTTGCCCCACGGTTCCAATTTAGAAAAGGGTACACAGCAAAAATAAATTGTAATATCACGTCCTTTTAGCTGGATACCAGCTCTGGTGTAAAATTACTATATTACATATCTTAAACGTGTAAAACCAGCCCATGTCCGTAAATCAATTTGAGAAAAATAACTAACAATAAAAATTTAACCGGGATTCGAATTTGGGTCTAGCGTGGAAGTGTCGCGTTCGATACCTCTCGATTATCTTATCATGCTGTGGGAAGTGAGTTCAATATGCTACCAGTTTTGGGTTGCTACTCTGTATGGGTTTCTTGGCATTTTCGTCGATCAATTCTCGAAACTTTTTGAGCAACAGAGATAATATTGTAAAATTTATATGATCAAATTCACTTACGTCCGATCATTGCTGCTTAGCCAAAAGTTACGTCGGTCGATATTAATATAAATGAATGAAAAACCGAATTTAGCACCATACAATTCAGTTCCACTAGAATTGGTGTCCTTTGACATATACTTGTATTTTGACCGTCTTCAGTGTCTTGAATTAGACTAAGTCTTGTCTAGTACTTACAGGGGAGATTCAAATATGACGTCCATCGTTTTTTTAGGATTTCTAGACTCCCGCTCCCCCCTCTGTCACGATTTTCCAATACTTAACACATGCACTGTCACACTTTCGTAGACTCCCCCTTCCTCCCCCAAATGATGGACGTCATTTTTGGATGACCCCACACGACACTAAAGACGGCCTCACAGTGGAGGTCGAAATACGCGTATCTGTCAAAGGATACAAACTCTAGGGGAATTAAATGGTATAGTACTCAATTCGGTTTTCATTCATTGATAGGTATTCCACTAAACAGCTCGAAGATTTATTTTCGAATATTAACTTATTTTTTGCTGTGTGGTTTACAGCGGTCGGGCAGAGCGACGCGCCAAATGAGCTCGATGACAGCCGGGATATCATCTGCGCGAGTCGTGAGCCCGTGGTTTGTGGATCATCGCGCTTTCCGGGATCATGCTGGGATCTGTCGAGATGTTGTTGCTTCGTTTCAAGACACTGTTTGATTTTTAGCGAATTGGATTATGATTTATGATGTGGATGCGTTGAATCATTCGTCGGTTTACTGCTTTGAAGCACTTTGCAAACATATTTTCATGGGGGTTGAAGAAATTTGCAAGTAGGTGGGCAAGATGACCATTAGTGTAGGTAGGGGGGTGTGCACCAAGAGTTGTTATCTGTACAGATATATTTTATATTAGGCAGAAGCTAAGAGAGTTAAAAAGTCAAACGATCAAGTACGAATCATATTTTTTAACTCTGAATAAATATCCCAAAATTCGCAAGGAATTTTGGATATTTGATATGTACATTTAAAAAAATATGAAGAGGAAATTGTTGAAAAACGCTATACTTTTGTAATGATCCCCAACACACCCGATGCAATATATTGGCTATAATTTTGACGAACAAACTTCTGTCAAAATATTTACCCACTTTTAGTTATACAGTTTCAAAATTGATTGACTTAAACAAACTTTTGCCCCACCAAGAGATCGAATCTAGTGTGGGGTAAAAGTTCCCTGGCAAAAACACAAAATATTGATACTTTCATGACAGGCATACTTTATAGCAGCCGTAAACTTATGTTTGCCAAAAAATACACACTAAATTTTCATAAAATAAAGTGCCCATTTGTCATTCGCAATTTATGCAAAAACTAATAAACCTCAACGCATCCTTATGGTAGGCCTAGAGGCGAAAGGTGCATGCCAGAACTAAATCATTTAGTGACTTCAATTCACTTTTCTGCTCTACCACGTAAGTAAAATACAGACATACATACATTTCCATACATGTACATGTGCAAAAATGCACACTTAAGCCATTTATACCAAAAACAAAATAAAATCTCACATCAAATATTTTGATTTAGAAAAAAAAAACCTACAAATGTTTCAGAATAGTCTTCAAAAAGATTATATAAAACTTGCCAGCTGATAATGGAAACATAACCATCAAAATATTTTTTCTGGTTCAAGTTATTAGTATACAATGTGACTCTGATCTGACAGTGACCGAAATTTATATTTCGCATTATCAGAATTTCGTTAGTGCTGATCAAAAGTTAGTCCTTCAGTCCAATGACAGTCAAATATTGGACTCCAACTATTACATGCTTTACAGATGTGAATATTTGAAGCCAACATTATTAGGCTATAACGTTTAAGCTACTGCATCACTGATGCATATAGTCTTATTCACCGATAGAACCGAATCCACGCGGTCCAAGATTTTTGACACTAGAGCTGGCCAGAATACCTTGGGAGCATACGGAAGCGTGTCCGCTCAAATGTCACAATTCTTGGACCGAGTAGTTCAGCAAGGAAGGCTCTTTAGTGCTACCTCAACGCGTCGCTGGTTCTAAAAGGTAAACAGCCATACAAAACTACGACCAAACAATGGCGAAGGCGTGATCAATTTAATTAAGTATTCATTTTCTGATTAAATTGGCAACAACGCACTGCAGTAGCGCGTAGTAAATAACTGCTTGCAAACAATATCTTTCAAGCACATTTATTACCTGTAATTTTGCGAATAATAATTTTTACTTTTCCACATTTAAGTCATAAAACTGGTTCTGGACTTAGGTTGACGGCTATTCAATTTTACTCTCATTTGACAGCCGCCCTTCACCATTGGAGTTCAGTTCATGGATGGATAAGTCAATTTGTCGGTTTTTTCGTTCTTCACTCCCTTCAAAAGATCAAAGGATCTAAATGGTGTCAAGGTTCATCTAAAAATGTAAGGAGCATTGCATCCGAAATAAGCGATTGTTGCTCAAATCGATAGTAAGTATCCATTGTTTTGATCTAGGCAGATCAATTTCTTATAGGTTGTTTCCTTGATGTTTCGCACATAAAAGCAATTCCCAGCTAATATGTTTTTTTTTGCGAAAATATCTCCTCTAGTTGATCATCGTTTACGAAGATATCAATTTTTTCATCCATGGACTTCAATCATGAGAATGATTTCCGAACTAAGAAGGTTTTAGGCGAATAGCTTTCTTTGGATTTAATCAGTGGACTGATATATAAGCGAAAAAAATGTGTGCCCAGTAGTGACATTTAGGTGATTTCTAAAGTAATAAGTTTCCAGGCAAATAGGTCTCATTCAGTTCTCCAACTTTGCCAAAAACACTAACTTTGTATCCAATCCCTAGATTGAGATAAAAGCAAATAATGTGTTTGTCTACTAGCGCCACCATGGGAGAATTTTCTAAACTACTATGTTTCTGGGCGAATAGATCCCATTCAGCTGAACACTTTTGACGAAGATACCAAATTCGAGAGTGTGATTTTTTTAGTCCCATCGCTGGACTGAAATAAAAAAAATAAATATTTGACCACTAGCGCCACCTTGTGAGTGTTTTCCGAACTAATATGGTTTTAGGCGAATAGGATTCATTTAGTTGTTCAACATTGTCCATGACACAAACTTTGTATCTAATCACTTGACTGAGATATTAGCTAATAAAATCTTTGCCCACTAGCGCCATCTTGTGAGTGTTATAAGGTTTTATGTGACTAAGTATCATTAAGTTATTCAACATTGTCGAAGACAACAATTTTGTATCTCATAACAGAACTGAGATACAAGCAAATAATATATTTGCCGACTAGCGCAATCTAGTGAAAGTTTTCCGAACTACACCCGATTCTGTTTTTGCACGGGGGATGCGTACCGTGCAAAAAAAGTTTTCAGTTCAAAATTTCAAAAACCGTGTAAAAAAAGTAACACCATTTCTCGACGTTTCATGTAAAAATAAGGTTTTGGCAAAAAATTTTGTATGGAAACTTTTTTTGCACGGCCGTGTAAAAAAAATCCGTGCAAAAACAGAATCGGGTGTAATAAGTTTTCGGGCGAATAGATCTCATTCAGTTGAACACATTTGTCGAAGACACCAATGTTGTATCTCATCACTGAACTAAGATTTAAACAATCAAAATGTTCGATCGCTAGCGCCATCTTTTGAGTGTATTCCGAACTAAAAACGTTTTAGGCGAATATGTTTCATTTAGTTGATCAACTTTGTCGAAGACATCAATTTTGTATCTCATAAGCAAATAAAGTTTTGGCTCACTAGCGCCATCTTGGGAGTGTTTTCCAAATTTATAAGGTTCTATGCAAATAAGTATTATTTAGTTGTTTAACTTTGTCGAAGACACCACTTTTGTATCTCATAACTGGGCTGAGATATAAGCAAATAAAGTTTTGGCTCACTAGCGCCATCTTGGGAGTGTTTTCCGAATTTGTAAGGTTCTATGCGAATAGGTATTATTTAGTTATTGAACTTTGTCGAAGACACCAATTTTGTATCTCATCGCTGGACTGAGATATAAACGAAGCAAATATTTGTACGCTGGAAAGTTGTTTCATATGTTGCTTATATATGCGACATTTGTTGGCGTCTGTGCGCCACCTGGTGAGTTAATTCTGAATTAAAATAGTTACCAAGCGGAAGTCAGCAGTCCTGTGATCAACTTTGCAGAAGACAGTTTTCTCCTAAACCTCTTTATTTGCAAGATATTTGCTCTACAAGTACTGTCCTATTTATAGGACGCTGGGCGTTCGGGGCTTCTGTCCTATTTTTAGGACGCTGGGCGGATATGGGTTAAGTACGGTTACAAGTAAAACTCGTGAAAAAGAAGAAAGCCATAGAATGTGAAGAATGTTTATCAAAAAAATTCAATTGGAAAACTTTACTACAATTTTGGAAATTTTCAATTATTTTGTAATGTTTGGTAGATTATAATAAGCTGTACAATTCATTGACTTAATTTTTATTTTTCACAAAAAAAAGTTTGATATCCCATGATGCCTTCAAAATACTTTCCTTCTTAAATTAGTCGAAGGATTAAAGGATGTTTTCCTTATTTTCTTTTTAGAATTCCTCCAGGATTTTTTGTGGCACCCGTTTAGAAATTCTATCTTGGATGCTACCAGTAATTAACTCAAATAAAACAAAAAACAAAATTTCGCAGTTAACTTTCATACTTCAGGAATCTCTCAATGAATCATATCAGGAACTTTTTCTTCAATTATTATAATTATTCATCCAAAAATTTCTCCCAGGTTTCCTCAACAAATGGCTTACAACAACTCTAGAAATTCACTATAGTTCCTCTCCGGAATTCGCCCAGAGAATATCCCGTCCACTCCTAATTTCCTTTGGAAATTACGAACCAATTCCCGATTCATAACTTAAATTCGTAAAATATGTCAGCAAACATTCTTTCTAGAACTAATCCAGGTAAACGAACATCAGACCTGTAAAATTCTTTTAATTTTTTTTAACATTTTTGAAAAAAAAAATCATAGAGCATTTTATTACAAATTCACTAAAGCAAATGCCTGGACTAAAAAATAAAATAATTCATCAAGAAATTCTTAACATAATCTCAGAAATTCATCTCATAATAAAGTCAAAGAAATTTTTTGGAGAAACCCAAGAAACCATCGAAAATCTTCAAGGAATGTAAAGAAAAAATAGTTAAGGAATTTCTGGAAGTGTTTATGAAATTTAGAATTCCTATTGGCTCCTGGAAACAATTGTAGATTTATCCGTGGAAATATTTGTTGTGAAAATCACGAAGTTTTATTGTAATTAGAAGAAACGTTTTGAAGAATTCACAAACAAGTGATTAAGTTAAGTTTTCTTAATGAGCTTCGTAATATTGAACGTTCAAGAATCCGCCATAGGTTTCCTGCTCACAACTGAAATTTGTTTGATGAAAATTTGTTCACTGCGTTTCGATTGAGCAGAATAAAATATAGTGAACATTTTTCCATGGCAAAGTTGTATTTTTCTAATTAGAAAAAAAAAACCTGCTTTCTAAAATTCCAAAATTAATGTCGGATCCTGCCCGTTTAATGATTTTTTTGGAATTCTTCCGGGAATTTTTCCAAAAAAAAAAAAGATTTACTAAAAGATTGCAAATTTTTCGAATTCTCAAAAAAAATCTCCAGTAATACCAAGATCAAGAAGTTACTGTTGATGGTAATCCCAGGATTATTTCATAAATAACATCTAAACATCCATCCACTCTTCATTCTAGCCCAAAACGTACTCCAGTAATACCTCAATAAATGTTTTCAAAAATATCTTCACAAATTGCTCTACGAATCACTCCATATCCATATTAAATAAATATCAGATTTCTAGAGTAAGGTACAGAAAAAAAAAGTTTTTTGAAGAACTTCTTAAAAAAATGTTGGATAATTTCAGTTTACATTGAGTTTTATAATATTTACTTAATTCAACGGAAAATTTCTGAAACTTTTATAAAAATTACTGACAATAAATCACACAAAACATCTTAAGCGGCTTTTGTAAAATTTATCACAAAAAATCTTGTTTTTTCATGGACTTTTATAATCGGCAATAACTGGCGTCGAAACGGATGATTTTTAATTGAAGGTAATTGTATCTAACATCTTACATTTTTTTTGCATGCACTCTGAAGTTTCATGATACTATGGCGGACAGATTGGAGTATTAATTTCTCCAACTTGCAGAAATTCTGAACAATTTTTTTTGAGGGACTTTTTAACTATTGCAGTAGAATTATATAATTTAAACTCAAAAATATAGGTGTCAACGATGCCTTCTGGTAAAATTCGTAATATAAGATTTAACTGGATTTGAAACTTGGATAAATTTTATGCATTGCTTTGAAATCTTGTTGGGCAATGCCTGATGGACTTTCAGAAATCAGGAACCTGCTCTCCCTGTTCCTACGCCAATGCTAATATTGTACAATATTTTCACAACTAACTTATCTGAGTTACCTAGGGATGTTAAAAAATCTGTGTTTTCGATTGACACAAGACTGGCCGCCAAATGATGGAGCCTTCGTGTCATCTGTAGTAGATTGCAAAAAAGTTTGTGTATTTTCTTTATACTTGCCTCAAGGAAAGATGCTCCCAAACTCAATTTAGAATATTCCGTTATCCGTTTCTAATTTAAAGCATTTCTAGGTATTTTCTCTTTGTCAAATATCAAATTTGAAACTGCTGGAAACAATAATGTCCTACATTTCATGCAACATTCTGCAATCACATCCTCCGGAATCACATTCATCAAAATTTACGAGTTATCTGAACATGTCCAAGAAAGCTACGCCTTCCTTAATTGATTCCGGAGGACTCCATTACGGGGGGTACATTTCAATCAATAAGTCCTGTCGTGTTGCCGCAGGTCAGGGCTCCATGTCCAATGGACTAATAATTGAGTGCATGTTCCTCCATCCATCCGCTTGTCGTCGGTCCCTTCGGTGGATGGCGCGTTTCTCCATTACAGGTTTGTTGAATTCCCATTAGCAGTCAGTCCATCATTCCATTTACTCCCGCACCGCCAGCCGGCCGGCCTGGTGTATGACTAATTGATTATCATTCAACAACTTGCTGTGCTTCTCCCTGCAATCGTCACCCAAGGGTTCGATGCAGGGATGCAAGCGATGATGGGTGTGCCTTATATGTCATAAAGCAACTTCTCGCCGTACATCGCTCAGTCCCAGGGCCAATACATTCCGGTACATCCAAACGTGGTCACAGTGCTTTCTGAGGTCTAAATTCGTGATTGAAAATGATTTTCATCCGAAAAAAATTGGTGTTGGAGGTATGAAGCCTTCAAACCAGGTCCTCGGCGTAATAAGTATCCCAAGTAATCTGTAAACAAGATAATGCGGCATACTTCTTCTTTTTCTTGGCATTACATTCTCACTGGAACAGATCCTGCTTCTCAGCTTGTTCAATGTTTAATGAGTACCTCCACAGTTATTAAATGAGTGCTTTCTTTGCCTAAGTTGCTATTTTCACATTCGTATATCGTGTGGTGGCAGAAACAAACTTTTCGGGCCCACAGCAATTACGATCACAAATTCTGGCCTCAGGAAGCACTGTGCAAGCCGAAGGCATCTCTCGCCCGTGCAACACGTTTAATGAATTTTCAATTAATTTATCATCGTCAAAAGCGAAGCACTGACTGTGAGAGAGCGGTTCCAAAACAATAATTGGCAACCATCATCGACTGCTGGCAGGCTGGGTCGCCCCGGCGCAGTGAATGAGGGTAGCGTCACTCGGTCAAACATGCGAAATACGAGCGTGATCCATGGTTTTCCGCCCTTGCCCCACGGTTCCAATTTAGAAAAGGGTACACAGCAAAAATAAATTGTAATATCACGTCCTTTTAGCTGGATACCAGCTCTGGTGTAAAATTACTATATTACATATCTTAAACGTGTAAAACCAGCCCATGTCCGTAAATCAATTTGAGAAAAATAACTAACAATAAAAATTTAACCGGGATTCGAATTTGGGTCTAGCGTGGAAGTGTCGCGTTCGATACCTCTCGATTATCTTATCATGCTGTGGGAAGTGAGTTCAATATGCTACCAGTTTTGGGTTGCTACTCTGTATGGGTTTCTTGGCATTTTCGTCGATCAATTCTCGAAACTTTTTGAGCAACAGAGATAATATTGTAAAATTTATATGATCAAATTCACTTACGTCCGATCATTGCTGCTTAGCCAAAAGTTACGTCGGTCGATATTAATATAAATGAATGAAAAACCGAATTTAGCACCATACAATTCAGTTCCACTAGAATTGGTGTCCTTTGACATATACTTGTATTTTGACCGTCTTCAGTGTCTTGAATTAGACTAAGTCTTGTCTAGTACTTACAGGGGAGATTCAAATATGACGTCCATCGTTTTTTTAGGATTTCTAGACTCCCGCTCCCCCCTCTGTCACGATTTTCCAATACTTAACACATGCACTGTCACACTTTCGTAGACTCCCCCTTCCTCCCCCAAATGATGGACGTCATTTTTGGATGACCCCACACGACACTAAAGACGGCCTCACAGTGGAGGTCGAAATACGCGTATCTGTCAAAGGATACAAACTCTAGGGGAATTAAATGGTATAGTACTCAATTCGGTTTTCATTCATTGATAGGTATTCCACTAAACAGCTCGAAGATTTATTTTCGAATATTAACTTATTTTTTGCTGTGTGGTTTACAGCGGTCGGGCAGAGCGACGCGCCAAATGAGCTCGATGACAGCCGGGATATCATCTGCGCGAGTCGTGAGCCCGTGGTTTGTGGATCATCGCGCTTTCCGGGATCATGCTGGGATCTGTCGAGATGTTGTTGCTTCGTTTCAAGACACTGTTTGATTTTTAGCGAATTGGATTATGATTTATGATGTGGATGCGTTGAATCATTCGTCGGTTTACTGCTTTGAAGCACTTTGCAAACATATTTTCATGGGGGTTGAAGAAATTTGCAAGTAGGTGGGCAAGATGACCATTAGTGTAGGTAGGGGGGTGTGCACCAAGAGTTGTTATCTGTACAGATATATTTTATATTAGGCAGAAGCTAAGAGAGTTAAAAAGTCAAACGATCAAGTACGAATCATATTTTTTAACTCTGAATAAATATCCCAAAATTCGCAAGGAATTTTGGATATTTGATATGTACATTTAAAAAAATATGAAGAGGAAATTGTTGAAAAACGCTATACTTTTGTAATGATCCCCAACACACCCGATGCAATATATTGGCTATAATTTTGACGAACAAACTTCTGTCAAAATATTTACCCACTTTTAGTTATACAGTTTCAAAATTGATTGACTTAAACAAACTTTTGCCCCACCAAGAGATCGAATCTAGTGTGGGGTAAAAGTTCCCTGGCAAAAACACAAAATATTGATACTTTCATGACAGGCATACTTTATAGCAGCCGTAAACTTATGTTTGCCAAAAAATACACACTAAATTTTCATAAAATAAAGTGCCCATTTGTCATTCGCAATTTATGCAAAAACTAATAAACCTCAACGCATCCTTATGGTAGGCCTAGAATCGCCCTTACATTAAATACTAAAAAAATATCTTTGTTTGGTTCCATGCTACGAAAGTTTGACCAAAAATTACAATATTCAAGTCGAAAAACAACAAATCAAGCATGTGCTAGAATAAGGGCGTGAGTCGCATGATTGATTTCTCTTCATCGATCCTCTCTTCTGTGAATAAAGATGTCAAGATGCGGGTTTGTCAGCATTTTTTCACCGCAGGACGCAAGATTGCATCGCTGCCTAGCGTCCTACAGTTACCGTCCTAGCGTTACGGAGCGGAGGGGGGAGGTGGTCAAAATTTTCAATTTTAGCGTTACGTAATGGACGCTGCCACACATGTTTCAACATGATTTTTTACATGTAAGACCACTCCAACTGTCATTTCTAAAAATACGACAATATATTTATACACACTACTGCAAATATTCACTACTCGAGATTTTCAGATGACCCTCACATTCGTAGAATGTTCTGGAACTTCAGAAATATTTCACAGCATAATAAACACTACAATAGCATTTAAGACTGTGATTATTTGAGATGAGAACACCACAACAGCATTTAGGAAACTGGTTCAATGAAGTGTGTTTTGATATCGGGTAATATTATAAACAATCATTATAAAAAAGGCAATTTACACCTATTTCCTCCATTTATGATGATTGTTTTTGTTAGACTAAAAGTTTCCACCGACTAGAGTGGAAATTGAACCCACATCGCGTGGCACAATACACCTAAACGAGTGATGCCAGTAGCCGCTCGGCCACGGTGCCCACTCAACTGTTACCCTCAGTTACTTGACATTACATCTCCCCTGGGGCGGAGAATTATTCTCAGTTTTAAGTTCATGGAGGTTGTTCATATATTACGTACATGGGAAAGGGAAGGGTCTTCCCTTTTACATATCTCACAAAAAAATAAACCTTTCCGTACTAAAGCTGTTATTTGGGGGAGAGAGGGTCTAAAACTGGAAAATAATGAGTTAGATAATATTTGAATGATTCCTTAGGTCATTTTCACAATTGTGTTATCTTTGCCCAAGCTGGCATTTTGCATTGTAACAAAGAAATCATCAATCAATGAAAGCCAAACATAGTTTTCCACTTTTCGTTTGAAACGTGGCTTGCAACGTTGGGATGCCAGTTTTATTATATTTATGAGCGTGAAGCAAGAACTCAAATTAAAAATGGCTTGACTTTTTTTCGTTGATCATTTTGTCGCTAGAGTGATCAAAAACTTCTTTGAATATTTTAACTAGAGATAGGCAAAAATGACCGTAGCTGTTCAAAAGATCCGGATCACTCAGAAGAATGAGTGATCCGTGGCTCTTTTTTGGTGAGAGTCGGTTCATTTGATCAGCGTGGACCGAAAGAAAGGTGACCAGGAAAAAAAAAGAATCAATCTTTCCTCTATTCTCCTTCGTTTATATATCGGCTTTATTATAACGCTTGACACGTACCTTGCTTTGCGCGCCACAGTTTACTGCAGCTTCGCTCTCTCGGCATACAGAACCAAACAACTAATTTGCCCCGCCCACTCGCATACAAGCAGACGAAAGATAGAGGAATGCCCACGGGAATGGCAAAGCATATGTTGCTTCTTCCTCTGGGCTCGGGTAGCAGAAATCGGCCGAGTAGGATCGTGAGTTGGAGAAAGAATGTATACGACAAATGCGAGAGCGAAGGATACGACGCATGACGCGCAACAGAGAAACATCGCTCTTTTTCCCGTTTGCTCGGTTCAGATCGCTCTTCTTTTGCGAGTCGCTGAGCCACTGAACCGTTCAAAAGATCCGGTTCACTAAAATGAGTGATTCGGATCGGATCCGTTCACTAAAATGAGCCGTTTTGCCTATCTCTAATTTTACCATTTGTTCAATGTGAAAACTATTCATGGAAATTAAATTACGATCTCTAGGAAAAAAAAAACAAATGTTCTTCTGTATCTTCTATATAGGGTGCAGAGCTACTTGGGCACTTCCATGATTCACTTTGGCATGGGGGGTTTTTCTCGGCCGAATTTGCTGAAATTTTGCAATAAGAAGCACTTTAGAACGACGCATAATGTGGCTAAATATGACCTTAGTAGCTTTCAAAAAAACTCACTGCCGAAGTGAATCAAAAGTGCCAACAATTGGATCCGGCTCCCTGAATAAAAATAGAATGGTGTTTGTATGTCACGAAATGTCTTGAGATCGGGCTATTGGATTTTGAAATTTTCCTTTTAATTATGTTTTTTAAGAGCTCGGACGTGTTAATGTGTATGAAAAAAGTATTCACCGTGAAAGTTGAAAAAAAAACCACCGAAATTAAAAGAACTGTCATTCTGTATAAGCTGTTCAATGATGTTTTCCAACAGCCTACTTGATGGCAAGATGAAGTTTGTCGGGACTTCTAGTACCTAAATAAATTTAGGTGTCTTCAAATGTTTCTGCCTTCACATAAAATAACTGATTATTTCTGTAACACTATTTTTTCTAATCTATATAAATAAAAATGGAGTGGTGTTTGTATGTCACGAAATGGCTTAAAAACGGGACAACCGATTTGCACAATTCTTTCACTGTTGTGTTCTTGAACGGTCCGACGTGTTCGTGTCGGAAAAATTAGTAAATCGGGCGAGTACTAATATGTCTTTTTGTATGGGAGGTTCCATGACATTTTTCAACAGCTTACTTGATGGCAAGACGAAGTTGGCCGGGACCACTAGTGATAAATAAATTTCTACTGTTGATTCGATCCAACAAATTAAAACGTTATTTCAAAAGCTATGATAAATAAACAAATTGAGGGGTGAGCTAAAAATTACTTGGATAGCAAAAATATGCAAAGTAATTATTTGCAATTTCATTGCGAAAACTTTCACCATGATATCATGGTGTCTTTCACAGAAGAACCTTATTAAAAAAATTTCAAACACTTCCACCGAATACAAGCTTGGATCCTTATTCTCATTTAATGCTAAAAATAATACCGTTTTGTCTTAAACATCGAACATGACTAACATTCCGAACAGGAGTCATTTCAAAGGTAAGAACTGATATTTTAACAACATCTAAAAGTTGAGGAATTGTCGCGTATTCGGTATAAGAGTCATGTTCGGAATTTGAGATAAAATGGTATTGTTTATAATGCATAATTTTCTCATATAAACTTTGGGTAGCATCTACCCACATATGAATAATTCCCGGATGTTTGTTCAAGGAAACGCAAGAAACATAAAAACTGCTCCCCTCAGATAGAACATTATCGTATTGATAGCATACACTAGAGGAAGTTAAACGCTTTAAGTTGGTACGTGTTTTGGACATATTTTGTGACATATTTTATTGAAAATACAAAAAATCAAAAGAAAATATATTTTTAATCATACAGTTAAACCTCCATGAGTCGATGTTCCATGACTCGATATCGACTCATGGAACCATATTAAAAATCAAATTTCATTTTTTTTGGGGCTGTTTGGATACGTCAGGAGTTAATCATCAATGTTAACTTCCTTTTCCCGATCAGCCTAGATAGCCGTGTAGTGTCGGTAGCGGTTGTTTCAATTGCCTAAGAATTAACACTACGGACTGCCTGTTCCGGTGGTAGAAGTCCACCGCACAGGTGACCCCTAATTCATGCGGCTTTAAGCTTACCGTGCCTAAGAATGAATGGTTAGGGGGGTCTAAATAAAACCTAACCACAAACGGAGCCTGTGGAGTACCAGGGCACCCTCTACAGTATTATGCCCTTCCTGTGCTACCCGGAGCAATGGTGCAGGTGACTTTGTGTTTCTTCAAGATAATCGGCTGCCCTTCTTCAGTCTCAAGCCTGAGGCTAAATAAGGGTGGGATTATTAATACGTTGTAACTTAGTTTAAATTTTCACCTCTTTGGTTTCGCATTATACGTATTACACAGTGTATTCTGTGCTTTTCGCCTTTGGCGACTTTTAAGAGATATCGATATGGTTTTTTCGCTGCTGGTTTTTTTCGTTCTGAGATTTCGAAAAGCTTAATTCTTGCCTAGTTTGGGTAGTGGCTACGGTTAGGAAAGCTTTGTTTGACCAATCTTCAGCATAAAATATCAGCAATGATCAATCTTTGTAGACACATGCAAATGCTACAGCTCAAATGGCGCTAGTTCATAAACCTTATTTTTTTGAACTTTTATCTAGGTAACCTTGTGGACCCAGTTGTTGTTACTTTCAGAAACATGAAATGGCAAACTCGCGTACCATACCTTGTGCATGCGTGCTCGTAAATAGCGCTATCGTTGCTACACTCATTTCTGAGTTAACAACCAGAGATGTATGTGCTGTCACAATTGATATTTCTGTTGGTGACCTCAATAGAAAATACGTCTTTCGTTGTGTGGTGTATTTACAACATGATGAACCATCCCCAATGGATGATTTCATACGAGTTGTCGTTCACTGCCTATGAAGAGGCCTTCTGTTGATTGTGGGCATTGATGCTGATACTCTCCACATCATCTGGAGCAGTTCAGCTATCAATTTGAGAAGCACCAGTCTGATAAAGTGATTAAGTAGTTCAAATCTTGGATTACTTATTTTAGGCAATCGCCCAACCTTCATGGTTTCTACTAGAGAAGAAGTGTTAGACATAATGCTCTTCTCGAACAGAATCAGTCACAAGTTGACGAATTGGCATGTATCAGATGATGAATCATTATCTGATCATCGCTACATACACTGTGAATTGGTTGTGACCAAATTCCATGGATTCTCTCCGTCCATTGGAAATCCTAGTGATTCGGATGTTTCCACTTCCGGTGAGTTGGGACACAATTGTCCTTACTTCGAGTGATCTCACAATTGCTTGTCACTTTGCTTATAGGAAATGTTCCTTACAACTCCCTTCACAGGAGAAGTGGACGTCTGGCTGTTTGTAAAATATGTCAGATAGTCAGGCTGCTATAAAAACTCTTGCTTGGGCCAACTCAAGGTCGAAGCTTGTTATCGCATGTCGAACTCAAATTGAGGAACTGAATTCAGTCAACTCTGTAAACCTTGTATGGGTACCTGGCCATTCTTCCATCGCTGGAAATGAATTGGCTGATGAGCTAGCTCGCGATGGAGCATCGCATGACTTCATTGGCCCTGAGCCGACTATTCCAATTTCGAAGTGCTGGGTGAAGCTTCAGATAAATTCTTGGGCGGCAACTCAGCACAAGCTATATTGGAATAGTTTGGAGTCATGTCGTCAAACAAAATTGTACATTACTGAACCATCTCCAAGGGTGGCGAAGTATTTAACAAATCTGTCAAAGCAGAATTGTAGTCTCTTGGTCAGAGCGTTGACAGGCCACTGCCGACTCAACTATCACATGGCAAATATTCAGCGTGCTGACTCATTTGTGTGTGAAAGTTGTGACTCCGATTATGGAACTTCGTATCACCTGATATGTAACTGTCCAGTTTTTTCGCAAATGCGATTCCAATTACTTGGTAAACACCTATTAAGTGAAACTGAATTCAGAAGCCTGAATCTTCAGGACATTCTGTTATTCTTACCCGCTGTGGTAATGAGCTATAGGCTCTCTTTACGCTCATGCGTTTTGCAGTGCCCTTTTTAGGGCGCTGTTCGAACCCATTGTGGTATGGAGCTACATGCTCTCATTTCGCTTATGCGATCTTCCCTCTTCGAGAAATCCCACTCCTATTTCCTCCCATCTTTCCCTTCCCTTTCCTTTCCCATCGGGTAGATGATAGAATAGGCTCAAGTATGGCGATGGCACAAATCTCCCAAATGGCGGGGAACGTGCCTCTGGAGCCGGCCTTCTGATACCTGATAAACCTCCATGAGTTGATGTTCCATGACTCGATATCGACTCATGGAACCATATTAAAAATCAAATTTCATGGTTACTATGATGGCTTTCCATAGCATTGCTGTTCCATGGCTCAATATTTCCATAAGTCGATGGTTCCTTCAGTATCGACTCATGGAGGGTTGACTGTATATCCGAATCGATATTCTATTCTATTCTATTCTAAGCGCTTGCACAGCCAATATTGAAGAGCATCCTGGAAATACTGGAATTTCTTCTAGTATTTTCTTGTCAGCATTAATATTTGCAGCATATCGATGATATGATACAAATATTAAAATGGCCAGGCCCACTGTGCAGACTTGGGTTTGAAGATAACTCAAATGTTCACGGCTATCAGATTATCCACTTATGAATAATATGATGGACGTAAGTATTTGAATTGTTTTAAGGAAGAAACGGGGACAACCGTACCAACCGTCTCATTTCAGGGAAAAAGTTTAAATCGTTGGGAGTGGCGTTGCTAAGAATGTTAATGCACACTCCATTGGGTGCTCTTCTTTCAGGGATGGGACACAGGTATTTCTCCCTTATGTCCTGGCTCGGAAGCCTAGGTTAAAGCGCCATTACTCGCTCTCTGAAACGAGAAAAAAATATTAAGGTTAATTCCCTTACCCCCTTTTTTTATTTTACAAACCGTATCGAATCAAAGCACATAGTTATTCACAAATCGCAATAGAATTCAGATTAGTACTCCGTCATAATATGTTATGACTAAATCAACTGATTGACTCTGAGTCAGCATGGACCATGCTTGTTGATGACTTCAGAAAAATATGCAACAGTTGATATTATTATTATTATATTTGATATGATTATATTTGCTCAAGCATCTGAATTAAAATTGATGTAAAAAATCAGAGTTTATAGAACCCTTTGCATGTCATTACGAGACTTGAAAACACTGACTATTTATCAGCGAGCAAACCTTTTATTAGAGTACAAATATGAAAGATCTCACCGAATCCAAAGCAATAAAAAGGCTGCGTTCGATCTAGCAACACAAACATCAGGTATTCGGGGGACCAATCGACTTGAAGTTTTCAATAGTTACTTTCCAGGTTTACATTAGTTTTTCACTTTTGAATCTTGATGATTTCACATGGCAATGAGCGACGTTCGAGCGTTCAAATAACAAAAGCGTCGACGATTCGAAGCACGAGCATAAAATTCTGTTTAGCATATTACGTTTTTCTTTGATGTAGATTACCAACACGCACTTCACAACAAAACATACAATTTCAGCTTTGTAATTCATAATTTTCAATGAGATTTCAATAATTCCATGCACAGCTTAAAAAAAAAATCTGCAAACTCACGACGGTCCTGAGTCGTAGTTCACTCTACACTTTTAATCAACTCGCGACATAAAACAAATACGGCTAGATTAGTAAAGTTATACACCTGTACCAGCCATTTCGCGTTTGCACCAGCCGTAATGAAAATTTACACGAAGCGAAAAAATTGCGACCGAAAACTTCCACTGTATATCCGAATCGATATTATCCTATATTGCATGCCTTGTAGTTTTACAAACGTCTTCTACTTTATAGGTAGAAACCTATTAGGATTATGTCAGGCGCCTAGTAAACAGATGAAGATTCATTGTGTTTTCAACGGCTCATACATTTTTTTCATTCATTTTTTTACGCCCCAGACAGCCGTAGTAGTAAACACAAAGCTATTCAGCAAGACCAAGCTAAAGTTTGTGGGTTCGACTCCCACCCGTCGAGGATATTTTCGTAAATCAAATTTTCTCGACTTCCCTGGGCATAGATTATCTTCGTACCCGCCACACGATATAGAAATGCCAAAATGGTGAATTTGCAAAGAATGTTCCTAGATCATGTGGAAGTGCTCATAAGAGCTGAGAAGCAGGCTCTGTCGCAGATGGGACGTAAAAGAAAAGAAGGACGGAATATCTGTAGGAAGAGTGATAGGAAATTCCCTTCCAAAATCCTTAAATCAAGCCTGTGGTATTCTTCTTCTTCGTACTGGAATACCCCGCAGCTTAGCATTCTTTTGAGTACTTCGATAGTTTCTCCACCAAATGACTATTTTTGCACGGAGATACTCTATGCCCCAAGAAGACGAAAAGTCCCCTGAAATCATATAGACATACAATAACACATATCCGTTCAATCTTCAATTTGAGCAAGTCATGATTATTGTGACAAACATTAAATCCGTCTCCCATAAAAACCCGTTTCTACGTCGATGCCGATAAGTATTTGAATACTTTGGTGTTAAATTTCTCGAACCACCCAAACGTGTGACTTCCGTTACTCATAGCATCACACGTCATAAAATTTTAATAAGCTTAATCCGGACAATCCATCTGTTGATGATAAATTGATGTTCACTCGAAAGTTTCCAAATCTTTCTCGACAGTTAATTGCACCTGGAATGACTCACCTCACATCTTAGGCACCTATCTTCCCCATCATAAACTGCTGCTCGGGACTCCTACGCGCAAACGCAAACCCTAGCGCACAAACGATTGCTTTTAACAACAACGGCGTCATCTTTGGCGATACAAAGCCCGTTTACCGCGGCGAGCCGGTTTCCATTGTATCGACAAATTGAGAAATAACAGATGCATACTGCGCAACGGCGCACACACATAATACCTATGTGATTCTGCACATTAAACGCAGCCATTATCATAAACCCTGCGCAGGCTGGCGAGATGGGGGTCTCCAAACTTCAAAGCTTCACCCTCACACCCGATCCCGGACGGACGACGGATTGAAAAAGGGGGTGGTTGCAATTAATTAGAATCGAAGACAACCATCTCCACAGTGGTACACCTGCATACAAGAATCCAACAAAACCGCAATGTTGCTCCTTATATATTGAAAACAATAATTTACCAAATTTACTTGATCCTCAAAGTATTAGTATGGAACTGAACAACTATTGAAATTAACGATTTACTGCTTCTGCTTTACAAGCAGAAGGTCGTGGGTTAGATCCCAGGTTCTTAATAGTTGTATCTTTCATTTGATTCTATCTTCCACTGTTCCGCTACCACTTCCATTCTTCCATCATTATAGCACACCTTTCCTTACGCTTGATACATAGGCAGTCTGCTAACCAAAAAGCAAGTCCTTCAGCCATAAAAATACCTTACCTATACCTTCCCGCAAAAACTGGCGTAGATGCATTGGTACATCCGGTCTACTATGGGTCAACTTCTAATGGAACATCAATTCCTTCCCATTCCCCTAGTTGGGTCTACATTCTGACGCGGTAGGTGCCTTTGTTGCCTAAAAATAGAAAATCAACAGCACTTATACACTGAGGGTGTCTGTTAGTCCCAAGCAGTGATCTGATGGTTCTTTCTGTAAGTGCAGCTAATCTGGCTGATCTATGACCAATCAAGCTTAACGTTTTTATTTTCAAATACTGTATGGATATCATAAATTGATGAATTGAAACGTACTTTATACATAAGACTTACAGTGAAACCTCCATGAGTCGATATTGAAGGGACCATCGACTCATGGAAATATCGAGTCATGGAACAGCAATCCTTTGGAAAGCTGCTTCTAGGGACCATCATAGTAACCATGAAATTTTATTTTTAGTATGGTTCCATGAGTCGATATCGAGTCATGGAACATCGACTCAGGGAGGTATCACTGTATAGAGATAATTTAATTGAGATGCAGCTGTTTGAAGTAGTTAGAGAAATTTAAGAAATCAAATTTTGATAACTTTTACTCATTTAAGATGGCATCTAAATCGAAAAAAAAACATTTGATCAAAAAACTTTTGTAAAATAGTTGAATGATAGAAAATAAATATAGATTTTATAGTAAAGAAATCTATGAAAAACAAGTTTAAGTTCAATTTTAAGATTATGTCCAGCCATGCGCCACTGTTTATCGCCGTTTGCCTTCGCGGTGAATCCTCCGAACTTGGGCTCCACCATAACGCACAACG
Source organism: Aedes aegypti (assembly GCF_002204515.2). Taxonomy (NCBI): domain Eukaryota; kingdom Metazoa; phylum Arthropoda; class Insecta; order Diptera; family Culicidae; genus Aedes; species Aedes aegypti. The sequence continues at coordinate 324,848,272 of NC_035109.1, forward strand.
CTGAACGGACCCACACACACGGTCGGCTTGCGCGGTGACATTTCTGCGAAACAATAGCTAATAAATGCACAATTATGGCCTCGGCTTTGGGTAAGGATTTTTGCGTTGCGTTATGGGTAGCCCTGCACATAGGCCACGACAACCACATGGCATACGATGCAGGTCGATCCCGAATGCATGGAATATATGCGGGCCTGCACGAGGTGGAAAAAAATGTCATAGGTTTGTTAGTGGAGGAATCTGCGTTACCACATCGGCACAGGTTGGGACATAATACGAAAAAAACGGCTATGGGAGAGTTATGCGGTTAATATTATGTAGAACCAATCTGTAAAATATCTTGCAATTTCGTAGAAGACCACTTGTGGGTATCATAAATTACAGTGGGATTCTGTTTTTGGCAACAAAGTTGAAATTTTTAGTTGCCAAAATCGGAACCCATATTTCAAATTTTATTTTTCAACTATTAATTTTGAAAACATCATTACTATGTTAATACATCATTTTTATGGAATCATAGAGCGTTGAGACTTCGAAAAGGTTCACTTCGAAGCATTTTTCCGAAGGGTTATACTATGCTATGAATCTATAGCCCCGTCATGTTAAATCTGGCAAACGTTTTTGTAGTGGCGTTTATACGCCTCAACGTCTTCAATTATTTTTAAAAGCTTTATGTATTATTTTTGTATAAGAGGGCCTTGTAAAACCAATAATCGCATAAGTGACTTTTATTGAAGAACTGGACATTTTCTTAAAACTATGAAAGAACACGAAACAAATATTTTTGTTTTCTTTTAAAGAAGTATTTACGAAACAAAAGCGCTGGGTATTGCAAAACGGCATGAGTTTTTTTTTTCCTAATTAAATGAACATTTAAAATCAGTTTAACTTTTGGACTTAAGCGAAAAATTTTGAAAAATTCGGTAAGTTTAGAATTGCTCATTCAATATATGTTTCTGATAAAGTAAAGCATTTTATAATGAATGGTTGACTGCATTAAAAGAGCAAACATAAACATGCGATAATGCATAAATGTGACTTGTTATTTTGTAGAATTCAATTTTTACTTGAAATAATTTTTAATTAAGCTTTATGTATGTTTTCCACCTACCTTATGAAATCAACTGAAATTTACAGGATCCTGTTATGAAACCTCAAGAACCTTAAAGGAATCTTCAGTTTCTCATAAGAAATCAACAGAAAAAAAACGCTTGAGCTCTGAAGCATCTTGCCAAGCATCCGTAGGATCTTGCATAGAGTTTTCAGGATCTTATTAAGGTTTTTCCTGCTTGGAATTCCGCTGCGATGTTGCTGAAAATTCTCAAGTCTCCAATGAAAAAAATAAAAGTTTATTATTATAAGGCTACCACTTCTTCTTCTTCTTTCTGGCGTTACGTCCCAACTGGGACAAAGCCTGCTTCTCAGCTTAGTGTTCTTATGAGCACTTCTACAGTTATTAACTGAGAGCTTTCTTTGCCGATTGACCATTTTTGCATGTGTATATCGTGTGGCAGGTACGAAGATACTCTATGCCCTGGGCATCGAGAAAATTTCCATTACGAAAAGATCCTCGACCAGCGGGATTCGAACTCACGACCCTCAGCATGGTCATGCTGAATAGCTGCGCGTTTACCGCTACGGATATCTGGGCCCCCTACCACTAGCACACCTCAAATTCCTCTGGGACCTTTTCAAAATCGCCAAGCTTTCGCCGGAAATAATAAAAAAATACTACTAGAAATTCACATTATCCCGCTTAAAATTTACAGGACGCCTTAGAGTTTATTAGGAATCACCAGATTTTGGACATAATTCTCCATAACCAATTATACACTCTAAGGATCCCTCAAGAAGCCCTCAGTGTCCACTCTGAATCTGTAGATATCCTCATGAATTCGTTAAAATTTCTGAAAAGTTCCACAAGGATTCTTCAGAAAACAGGTAGGAAACTCATAGACTCAGCTCGTAAGGAACATTTTGATGATGTTGAGGCCCGTACCGTTGATTAACAATCTTGTACAGAATTCTGGATCGTCTCTTAACAAATCTAACGCCTTACAGAGTCTATAGAAAAGAGGGAACGTAGCTTTAAATAGTTGACGCAGAAAGACCAATATCACAGACAAAAAGTTAAAACATTCTCAGTCGTATTTATCGCACGCTCTAATGATATTATCGAAAATAAATTGTAGTTTGGACTATCCGCGTTAGTCATGTTATTTAATGAAATTTATTTAAAGGTATGATACACGATATTTTGCTGTACATATTTATATCTATTATTGCGGTGTGTTTTTACATGCGCAATTTATGTAAATCCATAATAATAAAGACAGTGAGCTAACAAGATAAGACAAAATTTATGATTGTTACTGTGTGTGAGTCATAGATTTTTTGTTGCTCTTATGTTGGTGCTGGTGCTTTGTTCAAACAAGCTGTTCCAAATCTGACAGTGTTTTTTATTGTATCACCTACTGGCAGACTCAAGTGGGCTAGTCACTCAATTCGAATGCCTAAGAAAAGAGATTGGTCTTTAGTTGAGATACTGGTGGAGATTATTGGCCTCATTATTGCCAATGCCAATGACCCTTCTGAAGTAAATAAGCGCGTACGCGAGTCCTTAGTAGTTGGTGAGATTTGGAGAAATATCGACGAAAATAGAGCTCTGAAATGTAATCAGTGTGAAGTTAACATGCTATTCAAATGACTAAAGCAACAGACACGATAATATTTACAAAAATTTACAAATTTTAATGATATTGAAAAATTTTGCCAAAAACGGATCCATTTTGTTGCCAAAATCGGGGGGTGCCAAAATCGGAGCATGCCAAAAACGGAACCCCACTGTATATCGGAATGCATTCATAATTATTTTACAATTTCTGAAAAATTGTTGTGTTATGATTTATTACGCAGCTCAAAACAGTTGCGTAATGAGGGAGCGTAGCGTAATGAATCATTATAGAACTGGTTTCAGTTGCGTAATGACTATTCCCGCATTGCATACTTCAGTGCAGGAAAGTAGGCCGTTTCATGACAGTTTGACGTGATAAAAAAAACAGCCTATTACGATGAGAAATTGCAAACAGACATCTTTAGCAGATTGAATTAGCTTGAAGAACTGTTATTACTGTTCTTTGGAATAGAATTCGCAAAAATCGATCACTTTTCTAAATCACTTTTCAAAATAGTATCTTATTTACTAGATGATTAATGTTTTTTTACCCTTTCTTTTCCTTCATTGCAGGTATGCCATAATTCTTACTGATGATGCCATCCTTCGAGTTCCCTAATCAGCCGTACCTGTAAACGCGCAGCCAACAACTCTGGTTAAAATCTTGTAAGATTGAAAATTTTCATGACGTTCCATGGCGTATATTTATTTTCATATTTATCACGCAAGACATACAAAATGTTTCGTTAATTAAATGATGGAATTGCTGCTTGAAAATTAAGCTAAGAATCAAGCTCTATCCCAGTTGGGACGCAACGCCAAACTCTGGTAGCACATAGCAGTTGTTTGCTTCTCTTCTCCTTTGGCTGAACAAATTCCGGTCCGTAGGGATGGACGGAGGTTTCGCCTCATTCAATCCAAATCTTCCAGCTAATTTTGAAATGTACAGGGTTTAGCTGATTGAGAAATTTCCATCGATTTCATCAACCTTCATTCGTAGGAAAAAAAATCAAGTTTCCTAACAGTGATAGCTTGATTTTTTTTTTCAAAACGATTGTTTAGTCGCTTCTAATTAAGAAACGGAGCTAAAAGTAGTATTCACATTGCACTTAGAGGGTAGCACAAGAGGGAATCATACAAAGACAAGCACACTCATATTTCATTGATATATACCCCTTCTAGAACTAAACCGAATAGCGTCTTTCACTTTTTTACTAGCGCTGCCTTTCCTGTATGTTAAACCTAATGTCGGAAGCAGTGCGCTGTATAGATCGTCTGATGATCTATACAGCGCACTACTTCCGAAATTAAGTTTAACATACAGGAAAGGCAGCGCTAGTAAAAAAGCGCTATTCGGTTTAGTGCTAGAAGGAGGGGTATATATTAAACGCTAAAAAAAATTAAATTAAGAAAAGAACGTAATAGTTGAATTATAATCTGTAGCAGTAGAGAGTGTATGTTAAAAGGGAAAATTTTCAATAAAAGAAATCCACTTGATCCGGCCAAAGTGTTGATGAACGTGTTTTGGTCCTTCGAACCGGATCCAGCGTTTAGATACCAAGATTGTTCAACTATGGACAATATTTTGATGTGCATCGAAATCTCCGGTCAGACGTCAGTAACAGTTCTGCAGAAAGTATAGCGAAACAGGTAGTTCGGGAGCTATTGACCGCGAAGTTACAGCATTGCGTTGTTAAAGTGAAGATAAATCGAAGCCAAATCTCAAATTTTCAATAGCACGAATCTGGAGAACCATACATCCGCTTAAACAGAAAACTTAATCGATTGTTCACCACCAGCTAGGGACCAATCGATTAAGTTTTCAGCTTAATCGGATGTTTGGTTCTCCAGATTCGTGCTTTTGAAAATTTGATATTTGGCTTCGATTTATCTTCACCTTAATTTCATGGAGTCATTGACAGTGCCGAAGCGTGCGGCTGGCCAAGTTGACATCCCCCAAGGACGCTGACCATAAAGTCTGGTGCACTAGATGATTTTTTTAAGACATTTTTTATTTCACAAGATCACCACATGAGTCACTGTTTTGAATGAAATTCGTGGACATTATAATGGCAACTGAACCAATACCTGAGTGATGTGTCATAAAATATGAAGGGCGAACACGAAATTATTGCGACACATTCAACAGGGCATAACTTTTCTACCATTGGGTAAAAATCAACGAAATTTTGCACACTTACTCATTGATGTGTATTGTTTACATGCTGTCAAACTCAAAGTCGTGTTTTTCGATTCAACGAAAATGGAGGTGAATCGACGCTAGTCGAGAGAACAAATTCTTTTCAAACACCTGGAATTTCCTGACCTGTCGCACCGGCAGTTGGGAAAAATGTTGAACATTCACCATTCTCCAGAGTGTTGAAGTGATTCCAGAAGCAGTTGACGTTGGACTACGGCAAAGGAGCTGGAAGAAAACCGGGACCGGAGAACAAAAAGACGGAGGGAAAAGTGAAGCGGATGATTAAAGCAAATCCCCCAACGTCTCAAGCCGTGATTTGGCTAAAAAAAATCGGCATGACGCAGAGCTACGTCCAGAATGCAAAGAAGAGAGCTGGACTACATACATACATACAAGGCACAGAACTTCCCAAACCGCGATGAGCGGCAACAATCGACGGCTAAAACTCGGGCACGGAAGCTCTACGACAAGATGCTGACAAAATATGGCTGCTGTGTGATGGACAACAAAACGTATATAAAAGCCGATTTTAAGCAAATTCCTGGTTTGTAGTTTTTTACCGGCAAGAGCAAGTTACCCGGTCCCTACGAACCATTTGTTCATCGATTTCAAGGCGGCATACGATAGTATCGACCGCATAGAGCTATGGAAAATCATGGACGAGAACAGCTTTTCCGGGAAGCTCACAAGATTGATCAGAGCAACGATGGAAGGTGTGCAAAAATGCGTGAAGATCTCGGGGAAACACTCCAGTTCGTTCGAGTCTCGACGGGGACTACGACAGGGCGATGGATTTTCGTCATGCGGAGAGCCGAACTGAACAGTCGAGGCACGATTTCCACGAGATCCGGATAATTTGTTTGCTTCGCGAACGACATGGATATTATTGAGAGAAAATTAGAAACGGTGGCAGATTTGATCGCTCGCCTGAAATGCAAAGCAACAAGAGTCGGGCTAATGGTGAATGCGTCGAAAACAAAGTACATGCTGGTTGGCGGAACTGAGCGCGACAGGGCCCGCCTAGGAAGCAGTGTTACGATAGACGGAGATACCTTCGAGGTGGTGGACGAGTTCGTCTACCTCGGATCCTTGTTGACGGCTGACAACAATGTTAGTCGGGAAATACGAAGGCGCATCATCAGCGGAAGTCGTGCCTACTATGGGCTCCAGAAGGAACTGCGGTCAAGAAAGATTCACCCCCGCACCAAATGCACGATGTACAAAACGCTCATAAGACCAATAGTCCTCTATGAGCATGAGGCGTGGACTATGCTCGAGGAGGACTTGCAAGCTCTTGGGGTTTTGGAACGGCGAGTGCTAAGGACGATCTTTGGCGGTGTGCATGAGAACGGCGTGTGGCGGCGAAGGATGAACCACGAGCTCGCTCAACTCTACGGCGAACCCAGTATCGTGAAGGTAGCTAAAGCTGAAAGGATACGCTGGGCCTGGCATGTTGCAAGAATGTCGGACAACAACCCTGTAAAGATCGTGTTCGCTACGAATCCGGTCGGAACAAGAAGGCGTGGGGCGCAGCGAGCTAGGTGGATTGACCAGGTGCACCAGGACCTGTAGAGCGTGGGTCACAGTCGAGGATGGAGAGAAGCGGCCATGAACCGAGTGAATTGGCGAAATATTGTTGGCGAGGCTTTATCAAGATAATTGATGTAAAGCTAAATAAAGTAAAAAGTGGAGTACAGTGGCAGCAACATTGGGTACGTTGGACGGAGTCGATGGAACGATTGGTTCGACGAGGAGAAGAATGAAGCACGCGTGGTCATGCTGCAGCAATGAACCTGGCAGAAGGTGAAACGTTTTTGACGGAAACGGTAATAGCAGACCCTTCTTTCGGGAGAAAAAACGCCACTTGTAGTAGACGGAGTGCGAGGACATGGAGCAGCTATGCCGGTTTCAAGAAACGTAGAAGTTCTATCGAAAGTTCAACGCATCCCGCAATGGCTTCGCGCCTTGGCCCGAGATGTGTAGGGATAAGGATGGGAGCTTCTTGACGGTAGAACATGAGGTATTTGAAATGTGAAAGCAGCACTTCGACGAACACCTGAATGGCGCTGAAAGCGCAGGCAATGAGGATCAAGAGGATGGAGGAGATGAGGATTGAGGGAGGTTAAGGATGCCATTCCCCTGCTCAAGTGAAGAACAATAAAGCTGCTGAAAAGGATGGTATCGGAGCTGAACTCATAAAGATGGGCCCTCAGAGGCTGACCATTTGTCTTCACCGACTGATAGGCACAATCTGGGAACCAGTTAGATTGTGAGAACTTTCGAGCGAGCACCAATCTGAATGCGGTCTACAAAGTATTGTCCCAGACCATATTCCGTCGTCTGTCACTTGTTGTGAACGAGTTCGTGGGTACTTATCAAGCTGGCTTCGGCTGATCGACAACGGACCAGATCTTTACTGTACGACAAATCCTCCAAAATGTCGTGAATCTCAAGTCTCAACGCATCACCTTTCCATCGATTTCAAGGCGACTTACGATAGTATCGACCACGTAGAGCTAGCTTAGCGCATAGCTTCATGGATGATATGGATATTGTCGGCCGAACATTTGAAAAGGTGGCAGACCTGTACACCCGCCTGCAACGCGAGGCAGCGAAAGTTGGAGTGGTGGTGAATGCGGCCAAGACAAAGTACATGCTAGCTGGTGGGGCCGAGCGCGACAGGGCCCGCCTAGGTAGCAGTGTTACGATAGGCGGGGATACGTTCGAGGTGGTCGACGAGTTCGTCTACCTTGGATCCTTGCTGACGGCTGACAATAGCATTAGCCGTGAAATACGGAGGCGCATCATCAGTGGAAGGGCCTAACTATGGCCTCCACAAGAAGCTTCGGCCAAAAGAGATTCACACCCGCATAAACCATGTACCGTTTTGTCTCAAATTCCGAACAGACTCATATTCCGAACACTCGGTTTTTGTATGGCGATTTGGTTGAAATGTTTCGCTGAAATATGTCACCAAATAACAAGGAAATGGCAGTCAATTGCAATTCAATTTTAACGTCTCCAATATAATTTATACCGCGGGAGTAGTAATGATTCTCTAGTTTCAGACCAGAAGAACAAGCTTAAGTAAATTGATTTGCAAAATTATTCATTTGAATACGATTTATTCGTGCTGTTCGGAATTTGAGTCAAGGTGTTCGGAATATGAGACAAAATGAACAAAGTGTTCGGCATTTGAATCATACTTTAACGTAAAAACAATACTAAAACTAATTAAATCAACATTATTATCGGTACATCCAACAGCTAACAGTTAGGTTTTGCGAGGGAATTAAAATTTACACAAATATCTGCCAATTTATGCCAATCAGATGCATTTGAAGTCACTGTTGGCCTTAAGTGTTCGGAATATGAGTCAAAACGGTACAAAACGCTCATAAGGCCGATAGTCCTCTACGGGCATGATGCTCGAGGAGAACTTGCAAGCACTTGAAGTCTTTGAACGTCGTGTGCTTAGGACGATCTTCGGCGGTGTGCAGGAAAACGTTGTATGGCGGCGAAGGATGAACCACGAGCTCGCCCAACTCTACGGCAAACCCAGTATCCAGAAGGTGGCAAAAGCTGGAAGGATACGATGGGCAGGGCATGTTGCAAAAATGCCGGACAGTCACCCTACAAAGAAGTTGTTCGCTTCGGATCCGATTGGTACAAGAAGGCGTGGATCGCAGCGAGCTAAGTGGGCGGATCAAGTGCGTATCAATTTGGCGAGCGTGGGGCAGAACCGAGGATGGAGATATGCGGCCACGAACCGAATATTGTGGCGTGAAATTGTTGATTCAGTGTTATCTGTTTAGATGTTAACCAAATAAATGAACTCATAACTGTGAATCTTTGTTGAAAACATCCGAACAAGAAACACCGTCAACTCGTGTGCCCGCATTCGCTTAAGCCACCACACTGATTGATCTTCAATGAACTTGCATCGGGTATGGGGACACATATTGCACCTCCCTCCCGTATAGGGGCTTACAAACGAATTCCCTCAGCGCGACCTGGTTGACATCGCCTCCAGGTTGGTGAAGCGGCCGAGGTAGCGGGGAATTTATGCATTTCTAAACGCTCAATTATCGATACTTATCCTTATTGATCTGCTGCACTGTCTCTGTGACTTGGCGTACGATTTGAACATGAATTGAAAGCTTTTTTTCTGAGGTACAAGCATTTCGCATTCACTCGTCTGGTGTGCGGGGAATTATCGTTTATGCAAAATAGTTCGAGCAGCAGCAGAACAGCACAGCACGTTTAATGATTTCCTTTTTCTTTATGTCGATTGACTCCCACCCCCACCATGGCATCCAACCGATCACTTGCTCCCTTTTGCAACTCGTTGCACACGTTTCCGCTGGCTGCAAGTGGTGCTCTCAGTCGCTAATGCTGTCACCGTTGTAGAAGATCAGGTGAACAGCACAATTGCACATTTATTCTCGACGAAACTTAATTTTCGGAAAGCACTTTTGGCGAAATAAATTTCCAAACTTGATAAAAATGCACTTGCAGCAGCTTTTGGGGCAGAGGGAAAAAGGCACTCGAGCAGCGAACATAATCCTCTTTCGCTCGTTTCTTTCATCGAGACACGTGAAGGAAGTGCAGCAGAAAGCGTCATCTAGGTACCTATTGCTAAAGTGCGCGAAGAGGCCAAAGGATGGCTCCGATGGGCTCGCTGTGTGGCATGCCGACAAAAAAGTGGCAATTTATTTTATTCCATTTCCGGGGGATTTTTCTCTCTGTAGACACAGTAAAAAGTAGTTATTATAATTTAATCTTTGCATTGACACACTTAGAAATATGATCTGTATCAGTTTAAGTTATTAATCTTTGCGTCCCTGACCTAATTATCACAACCAAAATTTGTGTGATCTTTTGGCCCCAATTTCCACAATTTTCAACCGATTTCAATAAGATTCGATCAGATTCTTCAAGATTGATGTATAGCATGATGTGGTTTGGGCTATTCAAATTTTGGTTCCCAATTTATACCCCATTAACCGTTACCGTTATTTTATACTGTGCCCTTTCAGGTATAGCCTCCAGGAATCACAACTCGTTCCATTGTTCGCATTCCTTCTCGAACTACACACATTCAGAGAAAAAAGAAAAATGAACACACTAAATAAGAGCTTTTCCAAACAAGATTTTCAACTCGCAACCTTCCTTCTCTGGTGGTGCTGGTAAAGAATTAAGAGGGAATCCTCTCCAGGAAAAAAAACTAAAACTCGAAACGGAAACGGAAGTGGTCACGCCAAACCAGAATGCTTGTGCTCGGCACCGGAGCCGCAAAAGTTCAAACCGAGGGCCATTATTTTTCAATTTTATTTTCAACCAGGAGGAAACTTTCCCCGAGCCTTTGCTACTGCTGCTGCTGCTTTTGCGAGAATTTTTTCCTCGTGGGGCTTAAAAGGGTGGTAGGGTGGTTCTTTTTCCCCTGTTTTCGGTGGTTGGTCTTTGGGTCGTTCGTTGTCGTCTTGTTTTCCCGCTTTTGGCACCGTTTCTGTTCGAGGATGGAACTGACTAAGAATCTTCTTGGTGAAATTCCGGAATGGAAACGGAGAAGTTTTGCGGGATTTGATTCCCGGTTGTTTTGCGCTGCAGCTACTTTGGGGGTACTTCTGCTTATTGCCGGTTGCATGATTGTGTGATACTGAAATGATAAAATTGCAAGTTTTAAATTGGATTTGGGAGTAAAATAAATAGTAGTTTTGGGTGCCCCTGGGGGAAGATTTTTTTTCTCTATGAAAGGTGCTTGCTAAGCTTAAATTAGTTTAAGTTTAATTCAGCTCTGAATTGAATCGAGGATTTTCGAGAGGGGATAATACTGTATCCACAGCAGTAATCTTGGCAGCTTTTCTAGATTGACAACATTAGCTTAGAATCTCTAGTCTCTACGTATGCTGTTTTTTTTTGTCTGAAGACTAATTTGCTGCTGAAAAGGAATCGCTAAAGTAGTTGTTTTTTTTTACATGAAAAAAAAAACAAAAAGTTTCGGTTTTTCCGTGTTTTGAAAGCCTGGGGACAATAAGGCTATTGCAGTTTCCATTTTTTCTCTCATCAGAAAATGATACGTTTACTGTCAAATTTTCAGCGATGTATGTTTTTTAGTTTTTGGAATATTTTTTTTTTGAAAATGAAAAAACAGTCATTTTAGACCTACAATGTGTGCCGATAAAAAATGACTGATTTTTTATTTTCAAAAAAATATATCTCAGGAACTAAAAAACATACATAGCTGAAAATTTGACAGAAACGGTAAAATTTTCTGAACTTTCAAGAAAAAAAATGAGAACAGCAATAGCCCCTGTCCATAGGCTCTCAAAATACGAAAAAACGGAAATTTTTTTTCATGTAAAAACAATTTTTGTGAAATTTTATATTTTTTTGAAAAGCCAAAATTTTAAGTTTTCATTCTGTCCAAGAAAATTAAATTAGTCAACCGGTTCAAAAGTTATAATTTTTTTTTTAAATGTAAATTTTGCAAAGCCGCGATTGTTCTGGTCTTCCTTATCAAAAAAATCCAAAAACACGTGTATTCTTATTTCGGATAAGGAACAAAATAGCAAATTTGCACGGAATTCGGTGACCCACTAGATCGTTTTTATATGGAATGGCTGTATATTTATGCAATATTTGTCCTAGAAGCCTTGGGGAACGCCAGTTCTTAGAAATAGGCTATCAAATTTGGAATTCTGGCTACTAACTTAAAGTGTGCGAATCGATAGTTAACATTGAATAAGTCTACTAATGCATGTTGGAATATTTTTCGAAAACTTCACTTTACTCAGAATGCTTTCGAAATCATATGCAAGTTTTTATTTAATTGCAACTGTAGAATAATCTTATATAAATTCTCTGGACAAAAACCCGTGAATGTTTGTTAAGTAATTCCAGAGAAAAAACAATGAAATAATCCTGAACGAATAACCGAATGAACTTCTCACACTTCAATGAAGAAAACTCTGGAAACACTTTTCGGAGAAACCTTAAAAAAATCCTTGTGAAAACTTTGTAAAAACCTGGAAACCTTTAATAAGGAATCCCTGGAGAGTTTCCTGAAAAAATCCTGTATAAATTTCAAGATTCATTAAGAGATCACTTGACAAGCTGTCGACTCCAAGCAATCTAGCTTAAACAACACGAATATTTATGGGATTGACTTGAGGACCTATGACATTTTATAAGTAACCTTGTCATCCCGTTGGGCTCGGAGAGTGACGTTGCATACACCAGAGACAGAGGGAACGCTACAAATGTCGATATGTGTTTGTGATTTGTGGAGACCATAAGTAAGGACTATAAAATTAAAATTCAAAACAGTGATTTTTGTAGCTTTATTTTTAGCGCTAATTATTGATCTTTTTTCAATCGTCTTCTGGATCGTTTTTTTACCTGTTTTTTTTTACTATAAAAATTTTAAATTGCTAACTGATGTCAAAAATATGATTGATCAATTTTTTCCCTTCAGTTTTTTCGACTTATTTTGAGAGAGGTTGGGCTCAAGTTATCTCTAAATATGAGAAAGCTTCGTTAATGACAAATTGCTTCCAAAAGCAATTCCCGAATGGATTCCTTGAGTATTTCCTGATGGTATATGTTGAAAAATTAGTATAGTAATTCATAGTTCATTTTTTGGATTAATCATCCAAGACCATAGAAATGTCTTGTCAACGGAAATCGTTATGAAATTCTTGACGAAATTTCGATATTTTTCCTTAGCTAAGCTAATGTGTGTTTTTCATGTCCGTGCAGTTTGAGACGTAAGTCATAAGGATATTTCGTGAATGTCTATTAGTGATGGTTCTAATCCCGATCTGGATGTGAAACCCAAAATTCCTAGCTACTGTCACATGTGTCCATTATTCAGTAAAAGTAATGTTAATTCTCTAAACAAATATTCCAAAGGAAAATAAATTTAAATGATTGAGAGCAATAAATATTGTTACAAGTCTACAGGCGACATTAAGAATATAGTAATACACACATTTTCATGCTTAAAGATTATCTTTCGAATGTTGTCAGAAGATATTTTGTACATCTGCCCAATCAGGTATATTCACAATCAAAGTAGGGAAAGTGTACCAGTCATGGCTATAGTGGTTCCCTATTTGACCATAAGTATAGTAGTTTTCTCGAGTTTTCTCGAAAACTTTCACATTTTGAATATTTTTGAATGTTTTATCATCAAGATTCATTTGATATCAAACTACTAAAACACATAGAATGATCAAAAATTTGAAAATAATCAAATAATCACGTATGGCGAAATAGGGAACCATTATGTCCATAACTGGTACACCTACCCTAAGCGTGATTTTGCAAAAAAAATAAACAACAATTCGGTACTTCCAAACGGAAAGTGATAAAAAATGTACCAGTTATGGTTACAGTGGTTCCCTTTTCGGCTATATGTGAATATTCGAAAGCTTTCACACTTGAATGTTTAAACATCAAGTTAGATTTCAAAGTACTTAAACACACAAAATGATTAAACATTTGAAAACATTTGAATTATCACGTATGGCAAAATAAGAAACCATTATGGCCATAACTGGTACACCTACCCTAGAAATTTTGTTCACTCACTAAATATTTTTTCCAGAAATTTACCATAAACATTTTTCAAATTTCTTAAAGTGGTTCATAAACTACTTTGATGAGATATGAGAGTTGAAAACGCTGGAGCAGAGAGTCAACTTTCTGTGGACCATCCAATGTTCAACTAGGAAAAAAACTCCATAAGGGTCAATTTAAGAGCTACAAAAAAAAAAATTGACAATGTTGCTAGAAATTAAAAGTACTACAACATTGCAGTAGTTCCTCAATTATATCACTTCATTTCATCACGCTCGATATAAGCATGGTTTTATACTCGATTTAATCACGCCATGTCAATTATATGATATCCTTACATTCTACATCAAATGAGGATCCTAAACAATCAATTCTTTCCTATTTGATCAATTTTTTATGTGCTTCTCATTAGATTCTCTTGATATCTGCATTTATTTTAGTTAGCTTGTAATGAAAATTGTATGTCAATAAAAAGATTTTTCATTTTCACACTACAGTATATCACACCAATTGATTGTTCTACCATCTTGAAGTTGGAGCATACCAAGTCCAATTATTTCCCTTTTCTTTTACATTATTTCTAAGTTGAGCTTAAAGGTAAGTTTCATATTTAAAAACTAAAGTGATGTTCAGTAGCCGTATACTATGCATTTTTCATTTCAGAATAACAATTGCCGTTAGAACAGTTTTCCATTAAAAAAAATTAGCTTGTATTTCAATTTCAGAAGCTCAGTTTTCACTTAGTGACAAAAAAACAAAACTTGAATTCCCTCAAACTTTCACAAGAGTTGTAGGTCAGATTGTACATTTTCACAAAAACCTGAGCGTTTGATTCGCATGATTCGGAGAAGGTTTCAAACAAAAAGCAGTATTTATTAATTGTTAACACTGAATCTGGAAGATAATTCTCACAAAACCATAGATTCATCATTCAATATGTGGGATTCTGACAAAACTCAGAGCAGAATTCGTATATAATACTTGTCAGCAATTTCACAGATTTTTAACAGGATTACAAAATTAATCTATGTTTTCACAAAACCAGTGCATGATTAATCCTGGGCAAAATTCTCTTAAAATGTTCAACAGCATTATAACAGATTCTAGAACTAGAATCCTGGGCAGAATATCAATGTCTGTTTACATTAATGCACTGCTCAGTTCTCTATCGATTGAGACGGACAGAATTGTTAAAAGCTTTTTGGAAACGTTTTAACACGTGTGAGCAACATACTTCGCGAAATTGTTTGTTCAATCTCAGAAAGTTCGTCAGTAGGAAGCTGACAGAACAAAGAATCATCTGAATGTTTTCATTGGTGTGTTTTGATAGAAAAAATCTGTTTATTCGGCATTTGAAATTTGGCTGCCAATAATAGCCGAATGCTGCCGAAGCCGTAAATTATCCTATATCATTATATTTTAGGGCAAGCTTTCAGTGCTTCGTAGAATTATCTTTGGATGATTTTTGTTCGGATATGCAATAGGATCATAACCAGCCAATTTACAGTTTTCGAATCCTAGGAGCTGTGCTTAGTTTGAATAAAGAAAGCGTCTGCTTTGCTTTGTAAAGGAAGCAGGCTATGGAAAATTCAACAATCAAGGACACACGAGCCATAATTTCATCCTATTTATCCGCCTGCATTCATATAATACGCATGACATTTCTCGTTCGTGGAAGATATCAAGCCATGAACGGAAACAAGTCAAACACACACCACCCACAGTTTGGTGCCGAAAACTGCGTGGCACCACTTGTAACATTCATTGATACACTCTTACTCTAATCAAGAAACCGAGACGAACATTTTCCATTTTCTGTGCTATGTTTACAACCAAAGGGTTGTTTGATGATCCAATAAATTATAATTAGATTGTTAAACGCCAGAAAATATGAAAGTTATTAACAATTTTATGCAAAACATAAAACACCCGAATGGCTTGATACTGTTGTAGTCTGTGAGAGTTGCTGCTCTTGAACGCTCTCGCGCCACGAGCCAAACGAGATAGTGAATGTTGACATTCATAGAGCTCTCCGATTGCGATGCGCTACGAACTGTTATGATTCACGAACGGTTACACTCTCTGAATATGGTTCGATCGGCATATTCGGATCAAAATTCAAACACTGAAAGGAAGTATCACCAACGACGGATTTGTATGCAACATCTAGTTGGAAAAAGTCCTCAATCGAAAAAGTTTCCAAGCATGTAGCGCGAATTGAGCTCATGTAGCTTTTAAATGATTTAATAACATCAAATGTTCATATAGTCGACGTATGTGCCACTGACGGACGTTTTCAGAAATTGTTTGTTATTTAGCGACAAATATCGAATACTTTAAGTTTTTTTTTCCTATACTGGTATCTAGATGAGAGTTAAAACGAACGCCCTATCGATATCAAAACAAAACAGTTTTAATCATTCTCTCAATAATGTTCCAATCCATAATAATATGATTTTATCTTGATTTTTCTATCAGTACTGCATAGCTCGTGATCACCCACTTTAAGCTTTATACAGTAACTCACAAAATGTACCTATTGATAATAATATTGTTATTTTAATGCATGAAACAAGAAAAAAGTTTATTGAAACGTATTTTGTCATAGAACCAATGAGTTCAGTAAATTAGAAAAATGTGAGGAATAATTCCTTAACACCCCACTTACTTTCAAAACGAGGCTTTTCTCGTAAAAATGATCATAAATCCAACCCTAGATTATTATTTGAAAAGTTTTCGTCTTCATTGTGACTTAAATGATTTTTTTTCGTTACGTGACTCACATATTTTTTCCCAATATTGTTTCCTAGTTTTGTGTATAAATGTACTGAGCTCATAAATTCGAACAAAACTCAAGCTTGGGAATCATAGGCTAGGGGAAGTGGGTCAATTAGAGTGAATTTATAGCAGAGAAAAAGTAGATTTTGTATGGAAATTGACAGAAAAATGAATGACAAGTTCATCCACTTCTCCTGTTTACTCGATTATTGCGTTTCTCTCGCTCACTTCTACACTTAGTCAAGAGCGAGGTTGCCGTTTCTCTAAACAAGCTCAGTGTTTCAATTTCTAATGCGCTTTCCTCTCGTTCCGCGAGAGACAAGTTAGACAAAAACGACAACAGAACGATTCACTACCGACTCAGTGTGCCGAAAGCATCCGATTGATGTAGCGAATGATTCTTACATTCCGTTTCTGCACGAGTGACATTCGTGTTTGAGAGCTGATGAGCGTTCACTGACTGGGAATAAATCCGGCGAAATGATTCAGGGTACGCAAAACCCGTACATTCCGCAGAAAGCATTCTATGATTGAATGGCGAACGCGTTATTTCGTGTCTTCCATTCAAGAGCGGATTGGTGCTCTCTCTACGCTCCGTAAATCTTTTGATTTTCGGTTTATCTCAATCGTTTGCGATTCGCCGGGATCGCGCTCACCCTAGTAGCTTTCGGCAGTCACTGAACAGAACAGGTGGCAGCAGATACTATGCAGATATTTTATGGTGAAACATCTCGGAATCCAAAGATGGCCGGCACAATGGCCGACTTGTGCCCCTACTCACGTTTTCAAAAGCACTTAATTGAAGAAATTGTTTGCAAACGTTTCTGATCTTCTTATTTTAGGCTTTCTGCTAGTGCACAAAGCCAAAATAAAAAGTGCACTATTGTTGGATGAATTTAAGAAGTTTATTCCAAACTGTTTCACCTTATCGGTAGCATTCGGGTGAGTGAGTGAATTTTCCCATGCTAGACAAAACTATTTTAAAACGTTTTCGATATCTAGAATCTACAATATTTCATATTGATAAACATACACTATCACAAAATGCCGCTCACAATCATCCGAACAAATCAAGAATTTCAGATGACTGAAATAATATAACTTTCGGCGTTTCTATAACTTAAACTTGATCGAGAAGTTTAATCCCTTAGCACCCCACGTGCCATTAAAGGCTCCCCCGAATCGAAGCGACTTTACGGCAACAGTGACAACCAATCGTCACGATTTTGCTGATGTTTCGCTGCATTCATAGTTTCATGAGCCTATATAAGCCACAGTGACGCTATTTTCGTCACGTAAGTCTAGTTGCTTCTATATAAGAATGGTTGCAGCGACTTTACAACGAAATTTCGGCGATTTTTTGACAGTGTCGCTAAAAATACACGTTGATTTGGGGGAGCCTCAACTCCTCATTTTACAGTACGCGTCTATCGACATCAACTGTAAGGCCATTGTCAGTGTCGTGTACTAGGCTCGACTAGTACAGAAGACTAGAAGTCGAGTCAAATATATTCTCAGGTTCTTTCATGAGATTCACGTTTTACATTAGCCATGTACTTCGCTATTGGCATATATGCCAGTAATACATTGCTTGTCAGCTCGCTAAACATCACATTCACATGGTAATGAATGATTCAATTTTATGATGCATCTTATCATCATCTATGACACCATAAAAACAACTTGTGTCCACATTGGCGATAACCAAATCTTATTCTAGTTTCAGCTTTATAATTCTGAAGGGACTCAAAAGAGTCGTTCGATCGTAGTAAAAATCCTCTGCAGACAGAAATCACGAAACCCAAATTGACTACGAACAAATCTAGTCAAGTCTTGACCGAGGTCGAAGCCGCAGATACACGGGATTAAACTTTCGAGAACATTCATTTAATTATCTAATCTGTTTATTCAATAAACTGCACCGTGTAGTCGTTGCCAGTTGCCATGGAAGGGAACATTCACCATCGTCATGGTCCCTGCATCAAGTGTATCAACGTGGTACTCCTCAAAAACCTCTAATCCGAATAACGTTCGGTTTAACTCGGGTGTGTTTGCTCATAGAGAGCACTAAAAGCTCCTTCCAGCAGTGTGATGGGGATACTTGATGTAGGGACCGTGTGTGACAAATTAAGATTTAGTTTTTATATCAGCAGACTTGCAAAGTGGCGAATCGTAGTTCGTTCTGATGTGTACAGTTTGTTTCTGATTTAAATCCCACAAGAAAATGGTGGTTTAATTTTGGTTTAACTTTAACTTTTTGAGCTTTTGATTTTGGAAATACATATGATACAAACATAGGATTGAGCAACTTGTATTCAAACTGTCTGCAACCAGCTGTTGAATCAAGACACTTTGTATCTGCCATTAATCAGCTTTTTGCCAATGGCTAAACAATATCCATCAATTATTCCGCGGTGCTTATCCAGCGCTCCCGTCTAAACAACTGTCAAAACAACCTAACTATGCTTATCCAATCGATCTAGTCGCACATTCCAAAACCATCGATTTCAAAACCCGACTCTCCGCAGGGGGCCACAATCCGCCTCGTGATAGAGATGTAAAGCCAGCTTCTTGACTTGCGCACAATACCCAACGAACCGCCCCTCGTCCGTCCTCTTCGGCTCAATCACTGACCTATAGCTATATCCCAGTAAAGTCAGGTAGCGCCCGCCGCATGATGTGACTTATCGATCGCCATTAGACCGCCATAACACTTTCCACCTGGGCCCTTGCTGTGTAGTAATCCGACGTCCGAAATCACCCGTAATTTCCCTTCAAATTTCCAAAGTATCCCCATGAGAACCCCTTTCACCGCGGCGATATTCAGGATTTAGGACCACATTTCGCCCCATATCTCCAGCAGACCATATGTTCGACGATTGCGCCACCAAATCGTCGGCTATCGTTAAGCGGCCTTACCGCGTTTAAACATATTTAACCTCCAGCCATTATAAGTCAGCCGGGGTGCGTGCGTTGCCACTGAACGTGGAAGGCAAGTCTACAAAGCAGAGCGCCATGCTTCTTCTTGCGGGTAAGAAATCGTCGTCAGTGGGGGTCCCATGTTTTCGCGGTTGTTTTATGACTGCTTTGGTCCCAGAGTCGAAACGCCCAGTAGCAGCGTAATGCAGCGGAGCGGATTGGAAACACGTACGAGATCGGGGTGCAGGATCAGGCTCCATGATCTGATCTTTTACTATGTCTTGTCAAGAAAGGTATTGGTTTCATGTCTGGAGAATTGAGTCAATTGTAACTATTGTTGTTACTGTTCAGGTTTCCGACACAATTCTGTCCAGGATTCCAACAGACACTTTTTCAGGATTCCAGCAGAATGCTGTTCAGGATTCCGACAGAATCCTGTTTAGGATTTCGACAGTTTCCTTTCCAGGTTTCCGTCAGTTCGACAGAATCTTGTTAAGGACTCCAATAGAATCCTGTTAAGGATTCCGATAAAATTTTGTTAATGATTCCGACAGATACTTTTAGGTTTCCATAGGTATCCTTTTCAGGATTCTGACAAAATTTTGCTCATGAACTCCGACAAGATCCTGATAATTTCAAAGCTGAAATGCCTTGTATGTACAATAGAGATCGAAGAGCAAGAAAGTTTTCATCGACCGAGCGGTGATTCATTCACATCAGCAGATTGCATCCAAGCTAAAGGTAAACGGTACTGGGAAATGGGAATCTTCATAGTACAAATCATAAACTTTTCACGATTATTGCATCCATCCGGTAGCAACGCGTTCGTTATCATAATCGTTCACGCACGGGAAATTTTTCCCATCGCCGTCATGCTACGAACTACGAAAGGAAAGATCGAACCGACGAACGGCAGGACCCGGGGTCTGTTTTGATACTTCGCTGCCACTTTTCGCAGCCGGCGATCGACGACCACGGGAGCTCTTATGGGGTGTTTGTCGCCGGCGCACAGTGGTCCAGGAAAAAATCGTGTTTTCATTCAAATATTTTTCTTCACAAATTAACTATCGGATGCACCCAAATCTACATTAACGTGAATTTTATTTACGTAAATTCCATTATATAATATTGCGTGAATTTTATATATTAATTTTAATGCATTTATTTATTAATATAGAATTTTTCTGCAAGTTTCATATACAGTAAACCTCGATATAGACGGATTTCACGCCAACTCGACACGCGATTGGCAGCACCCCTTCAGAATTCAATGAAACTTTCTGGATGTCAAAAGTATGTGAAACTAAGATACTTGCATATTTTGTATTTTCAAAATCGATCTAGACTAACATTTGGAAAGGGTCAAAGTTTTTTTTACTTTTTTTATAAACCCGTATAACTCGAAAACGGTAAGACCTACAAAAAAGTGTTGTATGGGGGACTATCGTGAAATTTCCTGAAGTTTTAGAAAAAAATATTGAAAAAATAAAAAAAACATTTTCTACACCGAAAAAACAATGATTCAAAACTTTAAAGTCGATTTAAAAAAAACGGCCATTTCAGATTTTGATCATCCTTAAGCAAAAAGTTTCGTAATTAAATTTACTAAAAGTCGTCCATACATTGCAAATTGGGCATATTTTACGGAAACAAGTTTTTCTAACAACGAATTTTTTAAGTCCAAAATTTTTTTTTTATATTTTTTTATTTTGCTTTAAATAGTCTAGTATGCTCATATTTTGAAGTGATAAATGAGTTTTAATCACAAAATAGATTATATTTGTTTTATTGGGAGTAGTTAAAAGAAATAAAACGGAATTATACAGAGTTTTTTTTTTAATCAAATACAATTGATCTCGCACCAAACCGCTTATGAGAAAATGAACTCCGTCTAACAATCCGATGGGTTTTTAATGGTTGGAAAGATATCACAATAATATTTTATTTCTTATTTGGTCAAAGCCAATCTTAACAGGTGTCTGGAAAGGGTCAATATAATGCTTATAAAAAAAAAGTCGTGGTTTTTTTTATCATGCATCATTATTTTTATTATTGCTATATATCCTAAAACGTAGTATCTGCACATGAATATTTACATTATTTTTGGGCTTTACTGAATAAATTGAATATTTTTGGTTCATCATCTGAATTGGTATACCGTTTGGCTGCAATTTGTGTATCACTAATAGGCCTAAAACAATGATATTTTTGGGTACCAGGGACAGTTTTAACCTTATCAAACAATTCCTCTGACATTTTAACATACTTTTCATTAGATATATGAACAGAAATTTAATTTGGTGATACATGTATCAGTTTGTTTCACTGCCCAGTCGAATAGTTCTCGCGGAGTTGCGATTGTGTTTCCATAGTCTTTTGCAAGACTTGCTTTTTTTGCCATTCGCTTGAGAGTGCCACCAATAGCGTCACAGGGGCCTTTGCCGTGGGATGTGGCAAAAAAAGGTCATTCTGCTTCCAATCCATATATTTTCTTGAAATTACATAAGCTGGCAATTTTTTTTTTTATTTTCTTAATGAGCTGCAGCTCCATCTGACATAAAAATAACTTTTGACAAATTTATTTTTTGTTTAACAAAATTTATCAATTTTGAAATAAATAGCTGAACTGCTACTGTATCATGGGTCAACACTTCTGATATTATAATAAAACTATCGTTTTCCAATTTATTATTACGCCTGCACTTAGGATTGTTTATACCGGCGCAACATCCCGAAATTTTAATGCGCGATAAATCTTGTTGATCCATCTTTAACTTCTTTTCACAAATGACTTAGATAAAATGAAAAGAGTTTTATTGACATCAAGCTTAAATAGTTATATGCATAGGTAGAACGACAATTATAAGTTAAATACCTATCTTTCTATACACTCACGCGGTGATTGTTAAGTAACTCAGGTCGTTAACGGACAGTTTAGGTAGATAACAATACAAACATTATTTATTATTCATCTGGCTTGTAACGCAGGTTATGGATCAGGTTGTTCCTTTTCAATGTTTGCAATCTTTCGAACCATAAGAATCCGTCGGATTGTTAGACGGAGTTGATTTTCTCATAGGCAGAGGCGAAATCCATAGATTGCCTTCATTTAAAAAACATAATCACTGCATAATTCCGTTTTTTAACTATTCTCAATAAAAAATACAATTTATTTCTGATTCAAACTCATTTATCACTTGAAAACACGATCATATTTGACGGTTTAGAACAAAATCTTTGAAAAAAAAATCAGTTTTGAAAAATCAGACTTGAAAAATTCGTTGTTAGAAAACCTTTTTTCCCTTAGATATGCCCAATTTGCAATGTATGGACGACTTTTAGTAAATTTAATTACGAAACTTTTTGCTTAAGGATGATCAAAATCTGAAATGGCCATTTTTTTTTAAATCGACTCTTAAGTTTTGAATCATATATTTTTTTCAGTGTAGAAAATGTGTTTTTATTTTTTCAACATTTTTTTCTAAAACGTCAGGAAATTTCACGACAGCCCCCCATACAACACTTTTTTGTAGGTCTTACCGTTTTCGAGTTATACGGGTTTATAAAAAAAGTAAAAAAACTTTGACCCTTTCCAAATGTTACATAGTCTTCACACCCAGAAAGCTTCATTGAATTCTGAAGGGGTGCTGCCAATCCCTTTGTCGAGTTGGCGTGAATTCCGTCTATAACGTAACTTGATTTTTATTTTCGTTACGTTATATCGAGGTTACGTTATATCGAAGCAAAATATTTTCTTTTCTAAATTTTGTTCAACATGTATTGTTTGATGAGAAAATAGATCTAAAATGTTGTTATTGACCTAGCAGGCATTTTCAGTCTCTCTTACATTTTTTTCAATATTTTTTCCGTGTTTATTTCTTTTCTTTTTTTAATGTTTCGTCTCTATTGCAATAATGCTTGAAAACTCAGAAACCTTAAATAAAATTCATGAATAAAATCTTTCTGAAATCTCTAAAAAAGTTTTGGCTGTTATATGGAACTCGTGGCAAAATTCTTAAAACAAATCCTTTCATAATTTCTTGACAGAATTTTAGAATACATTCCCTAATAATTCTTCTATAAACGTATAAGAGATTTCTTATTACTTTAAGAAATACTTTAAGAGAACTCACTTAAAACAGAGATTTTTCTTGAAGAAATTTCTGATAGAACAAATGAAGGATTTCGTTCCACATAGAATCCTTGAAGAAACTTCAGTAGTACATATAATGGTTCGTGCATAAATATTTGGTAAAAAATCTGCAGAAACTCATAATGAAATTGCTGGAGATATTTCGAGAAGATTGAAACCTATACGATTTTTTGGAGTAACTTCTAAAGCATTCCAAGAATATCATTGGTTTGTCATTTAAAAGGGCTGCTGGAAAAAATTGCTGGAATAAATTATGAATCTCTAGACTCCGGAGAAAAAAAGTATTGTAGGCGAAATGTTTTAATGAATTCATAGTTCAATCCACTTTATATATAGGAGAAATTATTTGGTGAAATTCTTGATCAAAGACACAGTAGATTTCATATCCATTAAGTCAATACTGATCAAATGTCCCTAAAAACTCTTGAAGGATCCCTGAAATCGTTTTAAAAAACATCTGGTAGAATCCCTGGAATAATTTCTGAAAAAATCTCAGAAGTATTTATACATGCATATCGGGAGGGGCAACTAGTGGAATTTTTGGGGATCCCTATCGGAATTTAAAAAAAATGTTTCAAGTTTGATACATGACTATCAGAAGGGTTTAAGATAAATCCATGCAGAAATTATTGGAGGAATCTCTGGAGACATCCCCGGAATGATTCTAGTTAAAATCCGTGACGAAATTCCAGGAGAAACATTTTTTTTAGAAAACATTTAAAGAATATCTGAAGGAACTCCTAAAGCACTAGCAAAATATTTCCTTAGGCATTTTTAGAAAAAAAGTATTATCAAATATACCTTAAATTGATTGACGATGGTAGCGTGGCCCGTCAACACACAAGTCCATTCCGAGTTCGATCTAGTTTTTTGGAATGCAAAGTCTAAATTAATAGTTATCAAAGTTTACAAAGATAATTGAAATGAGTAGCAGGCTTGGTTCCAGTGGGAGCGTAAATGCAACAAAAATAAAGAATAATGATAAATATAAATGTACAGCAATGACAAAATGTTGGTTTTCACATTGAACTTATATCTCACCAGATATCGATTCATGACTGTATTCAGTGCTTGCATTGCTCTGATTTAGTGTTGGTTGGTGTTTGAATCTTGAAGAAGGTTCATTGTACTTTATAATTCATGCTTTAATAACAAAAATAATTAAAAACAAAAGGAAGCTAAAAAAAAATTACGTTATATCGAGGTAAAATTTACATTATATCGAGGTATTACTGCACTCGGAACATTCCCAGACAACCAGAAGTCGCATATCAGTGTACGAACAAAGTCGTTTATTTGTACTAATTGCATCACTCCCGCACTAAATGGTGGATGAAATCGTTTGATCGACGAGTTTCCTCGCATAAAATGCTATTTTATGAGTCCATATGTACATTCCGTTTCGTCCCGTATACTTTTACAAAGTAAGTCGGATCAATCCGTAGCAGCTGTCAAATAAACTTTGTAATCATAAATTAAGTCGCATAAGAATACACACTAATTCGCAAGAAAATCCACACACTCGCATTGCATGTTATATTTCATCATATAAAAAATATACATATATCACCTCCACTTTTGCACGTATAAGGCACTTTCGCAACATCTTTTACGTGAAACTTTGCACATATAAGCGTCGCATAACGCAAAAGGTGATTTGGTTATACGTACATTCTGGTTGTCTGGGTTTAAGCTTGTGCCAAGTTAAGGGAATAACTTGGTGACTACGTTCTCCATGAGTCTATTATATATCTCTTCTTGGAATCAAGTATAGGTATCCATATTTATAGAGGTAACCTGTGCTTATCGAAAGCTTTTTCTATGATAATTTATGCTTAAGTGTGATTAAACAAATTAGATCGTTTATGTTTTCAGTTCAAGGCCTATCTTAGGTTATCCTTGTACTCCTTTCAATTAAGGACATCAAATCTACCTTTATCATGTCAATGAATAAGATTGAGGCTTAACAAAATATGTCCTATCAAGTTAGAAATCAACTAATGTCTTCGGTTATCTAAAAATTTCTTTGAGCAAAGGCCTTCGTAGATACAGGCGCAACAAGAACTTCTGAAAGATCATGAATAAGGTTCATACCGAATATATTACATTAACAATATCCAGGAGTTTTTTTCCAGAGCTTCAGGTATTGCTTCAAATATTCCTCCAGGAGGTCCTCCAGGAATTACTCCAGGGATTACGCCAGGTATTCCTTAAAATATTCTTCCAGGATTTCCGTAAGAAACTCCAGAAGTTTCTCAAGGAATTCCTCCAGGAATTCCTTAATTTATTCCTTCAGGATTTTCTTCAGGAATTTCTCCAGAAGTTTCTTCTGGAATTCAACCAGAAGTTCCTTCAGGAATTCCTTCAGAGATTACTCCAGGAGTTCTTTCAGGTATTCATCCAGCAGGTTCTTAAAAATTCCTTAAGGGTTCAACCAGGAATCTTCCAGGGATTCCTCCAGGAGTTTCTCCAGGATATTTCTCCAAATATTCCTCCAGGAGCTCCTTGAGGAATTACTCCAGGAGTTTCTCCGGGTATTCCTCCGAATATTCCTTCGGGAGTTCCTTCAGGAATTCCTCCAAAAGTTCCTTAAAGAATTTCTCCAGGATTTACAGGGATTCCTCCAGGAATTTCTGCTGGGATTTTTTTGGGTATTCCTTCAAATATGCCTCCAGGAATTCCTCCAAATATTTCTTCAGGAGTTTCTTAAAGAATTACTCCCTGAGCTTCTCGAGCGATTACTCTAGGAGTTTCTCCAGGTATTCGTCCACATATTCCTCCAGGAGTTCCTCCAAAAGTTCTCTAAAGAAGTTTTCCAAGGATTCTTCCAGGATTTTCTGCTGGGATTACTACAGGTTATCCTTTAAATATTACTCCAAGAGTTTCTAAAGAAATTACTTCAGGAGCTTCTCCAGGCATTCCTCCTGGAGTTTCTTCAGGAATTCCTCCAAAAGTTGCATAATAATTTCTCCAGGGTTTCCTCCAGGAGTTTCTGCAGGAATTACCCCAGGTATTCCTTCAAATATTCCTACAGGAATTCCTCCAAATATTCCTCCAGAAAATCCTGATGAAATTACTTCAGGAGTTTCTCCAGGGAAAACTCCAGGAATTACTTCATTTATTCCTCCAGGTTTTTTTTCTGAATTCCTCCAGGAATTTCTTCCGGAATTAATCCAGAAGGTCCTTCAGGAATTCCTCCAGGAATTCCTTCAGGGATTATTCCAGGAGTTCTTCCAGGGATTCCTCCAGTGATTACTCCAGGGATTATTCCAGGTATTCCTCCAGAAGTTTTTCCAGAAGTTACTCCAGGTATTCCCTCAAATATTCCTCCAGGAATTCCTCCAAATATTTCTCCAGGAGTTCCTCAAGGAATTACTCCTGGAGTTTCTCCAGGGATTACTCCAGCTCTTCTTTCAAATATTCCATCAGGGATTACTCCAGGAGTTTCTCCAGGGATTTCTACAGAAAATTTCCATAGATTCTCCAGGAGTTTCTCCAGGGATTATTTTAAGTATTCCTTCAAATATTTGTCCACGGATTTCTCCAGAAATCTTCCAAGGATTCTTTCAGGAGTTCCTTCAAATGTTCACTAAAAATTCCTCCAGGAGTTTTCCAGGGATTCTTCCAGGATTTTCTCCAGGGGTTACTCCAGGTATTCCTTCAAATATTCCTCCGGGAATTCCTCCAAATATTTCTTCAGGAGTTCCTTAAGGAATTGCTTCAGGAGTTTCTCCAGTGATTCCTCCAGAAATTCCTTCATTAATTCTTCCAGGATTTTATTAAGGAATTCATTCAGAAGTTCATTCAGGAATTTCTCCGGGAGCTTTTTCAGGGATTCCTTCAGGTGTTCCTCTAAGTATTCCTTCAGGAATAACTCCAAATATACCTCCAGAGGTTCCTCCAAGGGGCCCAGATAGCCGTAGCGGTAAACGCGCAGCTATTCAGCATGACCATGCTGAGGGTCGTGGGTTCAAATCCCGCTGGTCGAGGATCTTTTCGTAAAGGAAATTTTCTCGATTCCCAGGGCATAGAGTATCTTCGTACCTGTCACACGATATACACATGCAAAAATGGTCAAGCGGCAAAGAAAGCTCTCAGTTAATAACTGTGGAAGTGCTCATAAGAACACTAATCTGAGAAGCAGGCTTTGTCCCAATTGGGACGTAACGCCAGAAAGAAGAAGAAGGTTCCTCCAAGAATTCAGCCAGGAGTTTCTCCAGAGATTCCTCCTGCCGTTAGAGATTCCCAAGGAGTTTTACCAGAGTTCCTCCTGGGTTCCTGGAATTTCTCCATGAGTTTCTTCATGGATTCATTCAGGAGTTCTTCCAAGAGATCCTTCAGGGTTTC
Source organism: Aedes aegypti (assembly GCF_002204515.2). Classification (NCBI taxonomy): domain Eukaryota; kingdom Metazoa; phylum Arthropoda; class Insecta; order Diptera; family Culicidae; genus Aedes; species Aedes aegypti. Next base: position 324,875,926 of record NC_035109.1, read on the forward strand.
TTTCTGGAGATTTTTTTTTAGGAATTCTTCCAGCAGTTTCTACAGAAACACTTCCAGCTGCTTTTGAAGGGACTTGTCTTAGAATTCTTTCAGAAGTTCCAGAGATTCCTTCATCAGCTTCTTCAGGGACTTCACCATAGATTGCTTCTGGGATTCTTCAATGAGTTCCTTCAGGGATTTCTCCAAGAGTTTGTTCAGGAATTCCTCCAAGGGTTCCTAGATGGATTTCTCCAGGAGTTTCACTAGAGATTCCTCTTAAAGGATTCTTCCACGAGCTCCAGGGATTTTGTCAGGAATTCCATAATAGATTCGTCCATGAAATCCTCTATGGATTCCCCAGGAATTTCTATAGGAATTCTTCCAGGAGTTCCTTTAGGAATTTTTCCAAGATTTGCTTCTGCCGCTAGAGATTCCTAAGGAGTTTTACCAGAGTTCCTCCTGGGTTCCTGGAATTTCTCCATGAGTTTCTTCATGGATTCATTCAGGAGTTCTTCCAAGAGATCCTTCAGGGTTTCTTTCTGGAGATTTTTTTTTAGGAATTCTTCCAGCAGTTCCTACAGAAACACTTCCAGCTGCTTTTGAAGGGACTTGTCTTAGAATTCTTTCAGAAGTTCCAGAGATTCCTTCATCAGCTCCTTCAGGGACTTCACCCTAAATTGCTTCTGGGGTTCTTCAATGAGTTCCTTCAGGGATTCCTCCAAGAGTTTGTTCAGGAATTCCTCCAAGGGTTCCTAGATGGATTACTCCAGGAGTTTCACTAGAGATTCCTTAGGAGTTCTTCCAGGAGTACCTCCTGGTATCTCTTAAAGGATTCTTCCACGAGTTGCTCCAGGGATTTTGTCAGGAATTCCATAATTGATTCGTCCATGAAATCTTCTATGGATTCCCCAGGAATTTCTATAGGAGTTCTTCCAGGAGTTCCTTTAGGAATTTCTCCAAGATTTGCTTCAGCAATTCCTCCAGAACTTCCTTCAGGAGTTCTTTCAGGAACTCTTTTAGGACTTCCTCCGAGAATTCCTCCAGGATTTCTTTCAGGATTTCTCTAGGAGTTCCTTCAGAAAATGCTTCAGGAGCTCAAATCACGAAGGACTCCCAAACGAAAACTCTTGCATGCTCGGAGGGTAATCTGGAGGAATTCCTGGAGAAATTCCAGGAAGAAGTTGGAGGATACCTTGAAGGAACGAGTTGAAAAATCCCTATCTGAATTACTCTAAACCCCATAAAGCAATTGCTGTAGGAACTCCTGAAGGAATTCTTGGAAGAATTTATCAAGGAATCCCTGGAAAGGATTCGGAAAAATACTCCTGGATTTATTAATAGAAAAATCTATAGAGTAATCACAGGAAGAATTTCTGTATCAGTCCGTGGATGATTGCTTGGATAAATTTCTTAATCCTGGAATATCTTGGAAAAATCCCTGAAAGAGATCCTGGAGAAATCCCTGGAGAAAGAAATCCCTAAGGAACAGGCTGTAAAAGTTTCTGGAGAAGGAAACCTCTGAAGAATATCCTGGAGGTGTTTATGGAGGATTCACTGATTTTTTTTTTTCAAAAGTCGCTGGAATAATTCCTGGGGAACTTCCATACCGGTAAAGTCACTTTAGGTGTTTCTGTAGGAATCACTGGAAAAATCCTTTGAGGAAATGCATGGAAGCAAGAAGCAGGAGAAAAATTGTGGAGGATATCCTGGATGAATGCTCGGATTAATCCCGAGAGGAATACCTTCAGGAAATCCTGAAATGTAACGAGGCCTTGAAGGAGTAAAAAGGCGAATCCTTGAAGGAATCATTGAAGACATTCCTGGTGGTTTCACTGATGTAATTCTGAACCCTTGAAAGGATTGAGTGAAGAATATTCTGGAGGATTTTCCAGAAGATATCCTTAACAAATTCCTGTAGAAAGTCCAGAAGAAATTCCTGGAGGAACTCCTCGAGGAATCTCTGAAGAGACTTCTGTAAGAAGTCCTGAATGGACTCCTGGAAGAATCCTTAAAGGGAATCATTTGAACTTTAAATTTAAATTTAAATTTTAAAGAATCCCTGAAGGGACTTATACAAAAAACCATAGAGGGATTCTTTGAAGCTATTCTAGGAATCCCTGGAGAAGCACCAGGAGAAACCCCAAGAGGAGTTCTCAGAGGAATCGTAGTTGGAATTGTGGGATTAATCCCTAGAGGAATTTTAGGAGGAATCCCCAGAGAAATTTTTGGATGAATTCCTGCAAGAATTGCTAGATGAACACGCGGTACACTTCTACAATTGTTTTGGGGATTCTACATGATGTTGATTGGTAAATGGCTGGGAATGGCGTTTCATTGGTACCTCGCGTACTTGCAGGCAGTGCTGGAAAAGTTCGCATCATGAAGCAGCTCACGAGTGTATACCAACGCATAACAAACATCACAGACTCGGGAACTGGCTAGGTGTGAGTAAGTCCGCACCCGTCTGCTCGAGAGAATATGTCAAAAGAAGTAGCAACAAGCTCGGGAGCGTTTACTCGCGAGTAACCGAGCAAGGTGTGATTTATTATGGTTTTGACAGACAAATTAATTGTATAACCATCATATTGACAGTAAACTACTAGTTTGTAGTCAAAAGCCCTTGGAAACCATGAATCTCGGAGGGGAAGCAGCTTTTTTCCCAAAAGCACAATATGACTCTGAACAGCTCCGAACACGTTCGCGAAACACTTTTAGCTTCAGTTACTCGGGAGCCGACAGATGCGAGTAAACCAGTGCTCTGGCGCTCGGGAGCGTTTAGTTTTGTTTTTGTTCCAGTTCAGAAGAAATGTTCGCCACTTTCCATCACTGCCTGCAGACCCATTTGTGTGGTCCTTAGCCTCTTGCCCAGCAACTCCTATCCCTACCTCCTCGTGGTACTGGCCGGGGTACGAGTAACCTTAGGTAAGATCGGGTAACCAACCCCCGGTGGGAACTTTGGTCGATTGCTTCATGACAGGGTAGGGGGGGGGTGGTTGCTTTTGCTTTTGCTTCAACAAACCTGAAGTGTCTGTACTCCATGTTAGGAGCGGCTCACAACAGCGCCTGTTCCTCATATCGGGGGCGGCTGATCATCGTCCAAGTGCCAGAGAAGGACTCTAAGCTAAACTGCGTACTATGGTCCTCCGTACATTTAGGGGGAATGGTCCTCCGGAAATCAAGGGGGTTGGTGTCAGGCCCTGCAAGCCAGGGCGGTCATGCTGCAGCAAGGGACCCGGCAGAACGTGGAACGTTATAGACGGAAACGGCAACAGCAGACCGTCTCTTTCGGGAGAAAAAACGCCGCCTGAAGGATACGGAGTGTGAGGAGATGAAACAGCTGTGCCGGTCTCAAGAAACACGCAAGTTCTATCAGAAGCTCAACGCATCCCGCAACGGTCTCGTGCCGCGAGCCGAGATGTGCAGGGATAAGGATGGGAGCATTTTGATGGACAAGCGTGATATCGGAGCTGAATTCATAAAGATGGGCCCGGAGAGTCTGGCCATTTGTCTGCATCGGCTGATAGCCACTATCTGGGAAACAGAACAGCTACCGGAGGAGTGGAAAGAAGGAGTAATATGCTTCATCTACAAGAAAGGCGACAAGTTAGATTGTGATAACTTTCGAGCGATCACCATTCTAAATGCGGCCTACAAAGTATTATCCCAGATCGTCTTCCGTCGTCTGTCACCTATAGTTCGTGGGAAGTTAACAAGCCGACTTCGTTGACGGACCAGATCTTTACTGTACGGAAAATCCCTCAAAAATGCCGGGAATATCAGGTCCCAATGTATCACCTTTTCATCGATTTCAAGGCGGCATACAATAGTATCGATCGCGTAGAGCTATGAAAAATCATGGACGAGAACTGTTTTCACGAGACTGATAAGAGCGACGATGGAGGGTGTGCAAAATTGTGTGAAGGTTTCAGGCGAACATTCCAGTTCGACGTTAGTGTTACGATAGACGGGGATCGTTCGAGTTGGTCGACGAGTTCGTCTACCTCGGATCCTTGCTGACGGCTGACAATAACGTTAGCTGGGAAATGCGGAAGCGCATCATCAGTGGAAGTCGGGCCTACTATGGCCTCCACAAGAAGCTGCGGTCAAAAAAGATTCACACCCGCACCAAATGTACCATGTACAACACGCTCACAAGACTGGTAGTCCTCTATGAGCATGAAACGTGGACGACGCTCGAGAAGGACTTGCAAGCACTAGGAGTCTTCAAAAGTCGGGTGCTTAGGATGATCTTTGGCGGTGTGCAGGAACCCAAGTAGCACTGGAAACAATATTTTAGAAAAATAAAACAAATTACATTGCCGTTGCATTTCAGATAATTTATAGCATATTTTATTGATGATTTTCAATTTTGGTTACTAACCTATTACATTGTAACTTACGCTTTGTTTACATTACATAGGTGTTGCATTATTACTTGCATGTAACTTAACCTAGAGCTGTCAAAATGAATAAGTTACATTGACATTGAATCTGTGGTTGCAAAGAAACAAATAACACGCTAGGTTACATACAGATTGCTAAGTCACATATGTGTAACAGCATGAAGTTTGTTTACCATTTGTCATAGGGGAAGGGGTGAAAAAATGCACAGGATGGTAAAATGAACACCAAACTTGTTACGCATGAACAACAAATTTCAATAATTTTTATTACGCACGGATGATATAGAGCATAAATAAGAGTGTTTTTGTTGATACGGTGATGTAATTTTAGGCACGGAAATGTTGAGGTTTTTCAATGAGGTGAATATCGTAATGATAGGATGTCGAAGCAGAAACCTTTAGAACTGTTTTCGAAGGAATTATAATCATTCATAGATGTTTTTAGGATTGCGATAAAAAAAATCAAAAATGTTTGTTTTGCTCGTGTGTTTTACCACCAACATAAAGTGAACATTTCCATAATATTTTAATGACGATGAAAGTATGTGAAAATTTAGCTTGCTTAGTCTTAATTCGTGTCGCTACGTTAATTAACATCTTTATCCGTCAAACGCAGTTTTTTTCGTTCAAAATCATGAATATATTCATGTGTTCACTGTATTTTATTATACAGTAAACACATTTTCGACGAGTAAGTTTCAGTTTTGAAAAGAAAAATGGCTGTTTAAGTTTCGATGATTACAATGACGGATCCTTGAACGTTAAAGTGTTTGGGTCCTCTAGACAATTCGTAATCAAACGTCAACACTCCACCGCAAAATCGCTAGTGTTTGGAGGTGATGTTTACTTCAAAATTTCGGAATCAACATCTCCATCTTAGTTCTAATACCCTCCGTCCACGAGTTATTGTGGCGCGTCGATCGTCGCAAGTTTCTCGTTAAACAGTCAATCCCGTAAATGATTGTGTTTTGTTAAGCTTAAGTACTTTTAGACGACAGCAGTCAGTGGCTGTCTTCTTTGTTCAAATTTGTTCTGGGATTCCAACTCCCACAGGGTCCACTTATGCACTGTCATAGTTTGTATTACGTGCAATAAATACGTTAAATTTGTCCTTGAAAAACTTATCGAAGGACCAAAACTTTAATCAACTCGTGGGGGCAAAACTCTCACCCCATAACACCAAAACAGTTGTTGAATTCAAACACAGAGAACAGACGTTCATCTTTAATCGTGAGCGTGTGTAAAGCTTTGTACTGGTCATTTCAAAGTATGTCGTCAAACTTTGGCGCTAGTGTCATAATAAAAAATGCCACTTGTCGCTAGCGTTGCTTTGTGTGCCGATGTATGTTGACGTTCGCTAGTGCCATCGTGTGGTCGAAACGAGTTTGTATGTCGCGCTCTCTGCGTTGGCGGCGCTGATGATTGATTCTAACCCTTACACATGATTTTGATGGAATTTTGTTCGAGCCTGCATGTCTGTTCTCTGTGATTCAAATTCTACCAAACGTAATGCCACGCTGAAGTAACGCGCAAATTAGAACCTTACAAATGTAAAATTTTTGCATCAGCATGTATCTATCATTGAACAATAACATCAGAACAAACGCCTGTAGGTATGCATTATATATGCAGAATCGATTAAGAGAAATCACTCATGTTAGCTAGGCCCTATTGAAGTGACAGCACAAAAATGCACAAGGGGCTACCATTAACAACGCGGTTATTTTTTCCCAATTTTAGACTAACCTTCCCCCTAGTAGTCATCTGTCCATACACAAAATTTACAATTTGTATGGACCGTGTTCATTGGGCAGAATCTCTCCCCTCCCCCACTAAATGACTACGTGGTTTATGGATGACCCATCCATAAGCACGCATTTTTTTAATTGATTTGTTAACCCTAGAAATACTCAAATGGATGGATGTTGTTTCTACTATTTGATAGAGAACATATCCGATTATAATAAAAAAGCATGTTTTTCACATCTAAATCGCTATTTTCCTTATCATGCGTGTGAAACTCAGAATCGTTGTTGGCAAGCGGGAGCACCACAAAGAACCTTGCATTCCATTCTGACATTACTATAGGAGTGAGGCGTCGAAGTTGTGCCATGCCTACTAGATCGTTTGATGTCCGATCCGATGTTACATTCTCGGAGTTCTTTCAACAGGCTTTTGATTGTCAACCATCATAACAGGGTTGGAAGACAAGATCTATGACAATGTTCATTCAGTACCACACATCCTCCCTCTTCTCAGGAAAAAAAAGTTTGAAGTGATGAGTTTTCACATCGTTTCCGTCATCACGAGAGCTTTCAGGAATTCAGGATGTATATTTCACATCGCTAAGAACTTCACCGATGTATACTGTTTCATATTTCAACTGTTCACTTGTACATGCGACTTTGAAACATTTTTCCGCTGTAGAATACCCACGCAATCAGAACGGCGTTGAAATTATTGATCGGTTGAATGTCGTTCCATACATTAGAAACGGCAAGCTAATTATATGAAATGACATATCTAAGATGAATTTTGGACAAAATATTGCTATTAATAAACTGACATATATGCGTTCAACAGAGTAGCATCAGTGTTTGACTTTCATCTTGTTGTACATTCAATCCACCGTACTTTCACGGAAATACTCACTTAAAGACTTGTTTGACTGTTGTTACTTGTTTTGATATAACATATCTACTAAGTTACTAGCCATCATTGGGCTTACATATCTTATTCTATAGATACAGTCGCGCATGCATGTGACATCACTTTTATTAGGAACCAATTTGTGACCACTTGTCGCGATAGCAAATATACGACCACCAGTCGAGTTAACAACATCAATAGCAGTTACTATGAACAAGTATGCGACCACCAGTCGCGGTAGCAAGTGTACACCACCATTGCATAGAACAAATATACGACCACCAGTCGAGCTTACAACATCAATAATACTTGCTAGGATCAAGTATACGACCACCAGTCGAGTGAACAACATCAATAGCAGTTACTATGAACAAGTATGCGACCACCAGTCGCGGTAGCAAGTGTACACCACCATTGCATAGAACAAATATACGACCACCAGTCGAGCTTACAACATCAATAATACTTGCTAGGAACAAGTATACGACCACCAGTCGAGTGAACAACATCAATAGCAGTTACTATGAACAAGTATGCGACCACCAGTCGCGGTAGCAAGTGTACACCACCATTGCATAGAACAAATATACGACCACCAGTCGAGCTTACAACATCAATAATACTTGCTAGGAACAAGTATACGACCACCAGTCGAGTGAACAACATCAATAGCAGTTACTATGAACAAGTATGCGACCACCAGTCGCGGTAGCAAGTGTACACCACCATTGCATAGAACAAATATACGACCACCAGTCGAGCTTACAACATCAGTAATACTTGCTAGGAACAAGTATACGACCACCAGTCGAGTTAACAACATCAATAGCGATTACTATGAACAAATATGCGACCTCCAGTCGCGCTAGCAATATCAATAATACTTGCTAGGAACAAGTATACGACCACCAGTCGAGTGAACAACATCAATAGCAGTTACTATGAACAAGTATGCGACCACCAGTCGCGGTAGCAAGTGTACGCCACCATTGCATAGAACAAATATACGACCACCAGTCGAGCTTACAACATCAATAATACTTGCTAGGAACAAGTATACGACCACCAGTCGAGTTAACAACATCAATAGCGATTACTATGAACAAGTATGCGACCACCAGTCGCGGTATTAAGTATACACCACCATTGCTTAGAACAAATATGCGACCTCCAGTCGCGCTAGCAATATCAATAACATTGATTGCTAGGAACAAGTATGCGACCACCAGTCGAGTTAATAACATATTCATTGCAACCATCTGTCGCGTTAAAGACAACCAAATACCAAACCAAATGCAACCACCAATCGCGGCAATAATATTTTTTTTAATTGCAACCACCAGTCACGTTAAGGACATTTTTTTTTTGCATTGCATACACCAATTGTGTTAAGGGCATTTTTTCATAGCAACCACCAGTCGCGTTAAGGATATTTTTTCAAACATGTTATTATTTTTTTTCAACATGGCATTTATTTAGAAATAATAATGAATTAAGTAGATTTGAATAGTTTGGATCTCACCAGTTATCGACACAAAATTCACAAATTTCACCGATTCAGTATGCTTCACACTTAACTTGTTCGTTAAACATTACGGGATACACAATGTACTGAAGCAAATAGGAAAGAAAACAATCATGTGCATTATAGGTCAAATATGACCAAAACATCGATAATACTGAATCGATTAAAATTCGATTCGTCCTTTGTATCGATTTTATTCAAATCGATTCGATTTCTTCACTCGTAAGCAAATTTACAAGAACAACGACTCAAAATAAGATCAAATCCCTTGTATTAGGATTTCATGTTGTTTCAACATCAAAAAATCGATTAATTGGAACGAAAAATCTACTTTTGGAACACCAATTCAGAATCGCCCATGGTTAGGAATATTTGCACACACTTACATTCATTTTTCACTCTATTTTATTTTATTGAAATTATTTTGTTTTTATTTGAAAGCAGAAGAGATAAGATATAGAAATGTGTGTATCATCACAGAAGAAACGATGAAATGATCACATACAACCAAAGCGAAGTTTTATTATTATTTATATAGAAATTTGCACAGTTAATAAATGTTACGGGAGTTTTTTTCGATTGAAATTACTAATTGATAAGTTATACAAATTGATTAATATTCATGAAAACCACTAATAACTTCAACACTTCACTTTTCTTTTGCAAAATCACATTATTTTACAAATTATACTTAATTATACGATATTTTTTTATACACGTTTTGTACGAATATGTTCAATTGACTTCTGCAAAAAAAATAGTTCAGTTCCTAACGTTATTCTTTTTTCCGTTCAACCTAAGCAGAAAATAGGTCCCTGATAAAAGCTGCGCATTCTGCTTCATAACTTAGATGAATCAGCTCGAAATGATCATAATCTTTAAATCGGATAAAATAGATGAAACACTTTCTATTACATTCAAATACTTCCATCGAAGCAATCTGTTTGAATTCAAATGCAAAACAAAATATTCACTTGAAAGCCTGCATCGCGCAACTCAAATAGTTGAGGTGATGCTGGTGTTCAATAAGAGCAACAACAAGAACAGAGAGAAACATTGCTGCTTCAGCGAGTAGTGAAGCGGCTAATGCATATTAATGTCATATTTCCTCTTCAATCAGATTTCTATTATTTATAGGAAATACCACATTGCTGTTTACTTACAGATGCCTTTTTATCAGATTCAAACTTCACTCCACAATCACTCTGAATACATATTTTCACACGCGGTTTAAGAAGCACTCGACACAAACACATTTCCTAGTGGACACTCCCGCTTGCTATCGAATCCAGGCTCTCCAGGAAAAACAAAAATTTATTTAAAACTCCTGGCAGGATCGCCAAATGTGAAACTCAGAATCGTTGTTGGCAAGCGGGAGCACCACAAAGAACCTTGCATTCCATTCTGACATTACTATAGGAGTGAGGCGTCGAAGTTGTGCCATGCCTACTAGATCGTTTGATGTCCGATCCGATGTTACATTCTCGGAGTTCTTTCAACAGGCTTTTGATTGTCAACCATCATAACAGGGTTGGAAGACAAGATCTATGACAATGTTCATTCAGTACCACACAATGCGCATATTACCCTCAGTCCCTAATATTGGCACAAATTGAACAATTTCTAAATTCAATTCGTTGTTTCACCTCAGGACGCAAGATTGCATTACTTCCTAGCGTCTTGTAGTGAAAAATTATTAACAAACCCGCATCTTGTTCCGCATCTTTATTCACAGAAGAGAGGATCGATAAAGAGAAATCGATCATGCGACTTGCGCCCTTATTATAGCACACGCTTGAATTTGCCTTCTTTCGAGCTATTTGAGTCATTTGAGCACGTCACAAACAGGGTTGCCATTATGCCAGATTAATCTGGCACTGCAAGACTTTTAATCGAGGAAAAGACAAAAAGACAAACCAGTCATTTCGCAAGACTTTTTCAAATTCAGCCAGACTTTACAGACCGACGGGTAGCCATACTTACTTTAATTACGGAGGATTTAGATTTTTTCCTATGACTGGTAAACTCCCCTTTCAAAACAATAGTTTTATGAGAGCCTGTTGTGTAGAAATGTAGCAAATTGGTGCAATCGTTTTTGAGTAATGAGTATTCATGTGTTTGGTTCCACTCTGGCCGTAAAGAGATGTTGAAAACGTCGAAAAACATCATTTTGTAATTTTAAGTTTACTTGAAGATAGTTAAACCGATGTTTATGATTTTTTTTGAGAGAATCTTCTTGAAACCTGACATTGTTTTGCCCTTTTTTTGATAAATTGAGTAAAAACAAAATGGCGGCCAAAGGAGTTTTATATGGAGAATGTCGTTCCCCCAAAGAAATTCATAATATTTCTAAAACCAAGTGACCAATGATTCAACAGCGATACAGATTTCAAAAACAAAAGAGTTTTTCAGAACTGCTAAACTATTGGAAAACAAAAAAAAATCATCGTGAATAAAATATTGTTTTGTGGTAGAAAAATTATGATGGCAGTAGAGGGGTTATGCTAGTGACTTTGATTATTATGCGATGGTATTTTAGAATTTAAATAATATTTACCCTAGAAATGAAAATGAAAAATGATGCAATTTTGTTCTATGTTGTATATATTTTTGTTACCGTTTAATCGAGTCTAGTAGTATACCTACACAATGGTGTCTGCCAGACTTTGCAAGACTTTTTATTTTGAACTCGCCAGACATTTTCAAAAATCTAGTGGCAACCCTGGTCACAAACCATGTGCTTTCTTGGACGGAGCAATTAATTATCATACTTTTGTAAGGTTCCAGTCAATTGGCTTAGGGGATTTTTGCACATTATTTGATAATTTATCGCAAATTCACCGTTTTTCCCATTAAGACTATATCGTTTAGGTGTTCATTTTAAACCCCTTCCCCTATTGACAGCAGTGTAATTTATTGGCAGTTTCAGTATAGTTACACATCAGTTTCAAAATAACATAAGATTTCTGGGTAACTATTGTGTAACTAACGAGTAACTTGCTGACAGTGGTCAACACTACATGTCAAAAATTTTCATATGTAGGTATTGTGAATTTTGATATAAGAACTTTACTATTTTATGACTAGTTATTGTTTTCATAGATATTTTTCCAGTGATTAATTAAAATTGTTGAATTTAGAATTTGCAGCCTCTCTAACAGCTTTTTAATAGTTTCATCAATTTAGATTGGCTGTCCTCAAACAGTTATTCGGAAGTGTTTCTGCAGCAAGATGAAATTAAATGGCGATTTATGATAGGCAACCCAGAAAATCCAACACCGAGACACAAAACAACGTGATTTTGGAATCACAATCTTCACAAACAATTATTAAAATCAAAAACACTGCTGATTTGAGTAACAGTGTCAATTTCCATTTTTTTTGTCAGTTCTAACGGAATAATATCTCAACAATATCAAATTATTATCTATTTTATGAGCGCGTCAATTTTGAGCAAGTAAAATGATTGATTTCACCACAAATTCAAATCGGCATGTTAAATCTATTATGTACTTGTGAATAATTACGTGTTCGAAAATCATACGTATTACTTTTACTGACATTCAATTCTAAAATGGTTGTTCAGTTCCAGAACTGTCAGAAAGTAACAACAACTTCAATGCCGTTTCATTTATTTTGTCGCAGGAAAACTTATGCGTAATCAACAAATTACATAGCAGTCGCTTGCAAACTTCTTATGTAACGAACAAACAAGTTACATAAGGCTAGACTTTTTGCGCTTTTTCGGTTACATAGCAGTATTTTTCCATGTTGCAAATGTATCATATTGTAACTATTGAATATGTCAAGTAGCCGTTGCTGTAAGCTACTTGTAACACCCAGTAAACACACGATCGTTTATGATAGGATATAAGAGTACAAATGTGGAGGCGATATACGTACATTATGCATACAGCCTAATGGTGCATGTACGTATATCGCCTCCATATTTGTACTCTTATGCACCATCGTATACGAGTTTGTGTTAACTGGGCAATATGTGCTGCTTGGGAAACCGGTGTATGGCGGCGAAGGATGAACCACGAACTCACCCAACTCAACGGCGAACCCAGAATCCAGAAGGTGGCCTAAGCTGGAAGAATACGATGGGTAGAAGATGTTGTAAGAATCCCGGACAGCAACCCTGCAAAGATGGTGTTCGCTTTGGATCCGGTTGGTACAAGAAGGCGTGGAGAACAGCGAGCTAGGTGTGCGGATCAAGTGCGTATCGATTTGGCGAGCGTGGGGCAGAACCGAGGATGGAGAGATGCGGCCACGAGTCGAGTATTGTGAAGTGAAATTCAGTGTTATCCGTTTAGATGTTAACTAAATAAATAATTAAAACGAAATGAGAGCACTAGTTACTAGATTTAACCCCTCTCCCTCTTTGAGCATTGCGTAATTTGTAGACGTCGCCTTAGCTTATAGCTGAATGTTTGACTTTGTTGTTGAACTCAAAACCGTGTACGAAAATTAAATATTTGTCAGCTTTTTGAAAATCTGAACCCCTGTGCGTCGCCGTCGGATTATGAGCGATGGGTTCGTTTTGCTCGGTCTGTGTTCGTTCACCGAGAGCGGTCCCTGGCTGGATCGGGGCGCCAATAGCCGTTTCAGTAGTCATAATTAACCGGGAAAGTGGTATGTGGTATGACCAAATTCGATGGGTCTTTTGTTGGTGCTGCTGTTGTAGCTTTTGGTGATCTGAAAATACGCCGATCAATTGTGGTGGTTAATGCTTACGAAGGCATGGTTTTGTATGGTGCAAAAGAAAGAGGTGAGAGTGATTGGTTTAACCAACAATGCGCAATTGGGAGTGTTTACCGATCGCAGCGTGGATTGACGGGAAACGTCGGATTTTGGTTTGCGCTGTTGTTCGTTGTTGGTTTGGACAGTGATCGTGGCTGGATGAGGTGAAGGTTAATTGAGAGTGACTGGTGTTGTTGATCTTGCTATGCATTTAGCGGGATCCTTATCGAGCTTAAGTGCTTCAATTAGTGGGATTATGTAAATTTTAACATAAATTGGTCGGTTTTATGGCAGGGATGCGATGATTCATCTGATGGTGGATTCAGACACGATACGATTTCATTTAAACATCTTTAAACGAACATTTGTTTGACATCGTTTTGGCGACCGTTCCAACAACTAATAAATACTTTGACGTCCAGATAGCCGCAGCGGTAAACGCGCAGCAATTCAGCAAGACCAAGCTGAGGGAGGTTGAAATGAGTTCTTAGTTAGAAAACTCGTGATGCTTGTAAGTTTTATAAAAATCTTAAAAACTTCTGTGAACAATTGAGGTTGTTTTCTTCTTCTTTTTTTCGGCATAAAGTTCCATCTGTAACTTAGCCTACTTCACAGCTGAACGTTCTAATGAGCACTTCCACAGTTATTAGCTGAGAGCTTTCTTTGTCATTTGACCATTTTTGCATATATCGTGTAGCAGGTACACACATATTCTATACCCTGAAAAATCAAGAAAACTTTGCTCACGAAAATACATTAAACTGTTTTGCTCAAAACCTATCCTCATGAGTCAGCTATTGAATGTTTGCAACAGTCGTCTTCCGTATCGGAAATGTCCCATTTATGTTTCACTCCACTGCTTGATGATGTGCATATTCTTCCCACAAACAATCCAATCCAAAGTCATACCAACTAGGAACAAACTAATGGTGGTTAGCACATCTTTGAGCAGACATCGATTCCAATCCAACTTTCCCTAAGCCGACAGGACCCTTTAACACGTTATCACCAGTTTCACAGACCTGCCGATGAGCGGTCGTTTGAACATGGGCTTCATCGTTCCGTTCGGTATAATGCGCGTGTGATGAAGCTGGATTTTGCAATTGGCAATCTCATGATAGTTCAACACTTGTTCAATATCAGTTTGCTGAGGCAGTTGTGAAATGCATCTTCTATCGGGCATCCGAACTCGATTATTAATTTGCATATTCAGACCAGACATAATCTTCTCACATCAGAAAGCGCAATTTCCCATTGAATCTAACGTTCGGCTCCACCTTCCTTCTCCCCTTCGTTTCAGCTCAACTTCGGACGCCCCGGATAACGGAACACCCGAGCGATGTGTTGGTGCCGAAAAACGACCCGGTCACGTTGAACTGCAAGGCGGAAGGCAAACCCGAACCGGAAATCCGGTGGTACAAGGATGGCGAACCGGTCAAATTCACTCCGAATCACGTGCTGCTTCCGTCGGGATCGTTGTTCTTCCTGCGGACCGTCCACAGCAAGAAGGAACAGGACGGCGGAGTTTACTGGTGCGTTGCGAGCAATGCAGCCGGAACGGTCAACAGTCGGAATGCGACCCTTCAGATTGCAGGTAAGATCTGGAAACATAAATTATTACCGAGCATTGGAAAGCTCGGTGTCACTGCTAGTTACCTGACGACTTCATTTTAATTCGATGGCTCACGGTGCTTCCCAGACCGTTGTTAGCAGAAAAAAAAATCCAACAAATCTGTGCACATCAATCGTTTGCTAAGCCTTTACTGCATATCCGACAAATTAAAAAAATAAACACACGCACGAAAAAACGTTTTCCTACAATTCCATTCTTTCATCATCATAGCATGCCTTTGCTTACGCCAGATACATAAGAAGTCTGCGCTAACCCAAAGCAAGCCTCTCTGCCATCAAATCTACCTTACCCCTATACCTTCCCGCATGAACTGGCGTACATGCAGGGGTATTCCCGGTTTACTAAGGGCCAACATCAGTTTCGACAAAATGTTAAATAATGTCAGTTTTTTGAGAGGTAGCTACCCTAGTTATCAAAATCAATGATTTCATATAGAGTGCTGATGCATCTAACGCCAATAATCATATTCAGTTAATGACAAACTTCAACATGCTACAAAAGCTTTTTAAAATTAGTATTTTTTATTGGCTTAAGCGCTATAACGCATTACGAAACCAATATTTTTTTAAATGTTTTTCCTTAAAAGAAAACCCTTTCACAGTCTGGATTTGGAACTGGACAAAAGACAAAGCACCCACATTAAATATTTTCTTAGGCTCCATAACATCAGCTTACAATTGTGTGCTGTCATCCAGCAAGGAAGGATTTGCTGAAACTTTATTTTCGATTTTAATCTTTTTGATTTAGTCTCACTCTCATGAGCCTAATGAATGTAATTTCAGTTTGTATAAAAATTTAATGGACAGAAATCAGTTCTATTCAATTATTATTATAAACTGTAGAGTAAAGTGGGGCAAAAGTTCGAGTGGGGTAAGAGTTTCTTTTTAAGATTTCTAGCTCAATTCAAAACAAATCTTATAAATGTCATTGTGGTTCGAATGCTATTCAAGTAAGAGACTTTTACTCCAAATATCATAAAAATCGATTGAGGTTTGGAAAAGTTATGACTATTTGTTGTTTTTCGACGTGAATATTGTAATTTATGGTCAAACTTTCGTTGCATGGAACCAATTGAAGATAAAATCTTTTTCAATATTTTATGTAAGGGCGTTTCTAGGCCTATCATAAGGTTGCTTTGACGTGTATTAGATTTTGCATAAATGCTTGAAAACAATTTTTGGCCCATAGTGGGGCAAAAGTTCGACCCATGTATAAAATCACGGAAAAATTTTCAAATTGCCTAAAATCCACAAAGTATCTTCAAATTTAGTTAAATTTGTCTGATCGTGTAAAACCTGTCACCAAAATTTTACATTTCCACTTAGTTTTGCGAAAAACTGCTATTTTTGAGTATATTACAATTAACCCGATTTTGGGCAATTTTTGATGAAAATTTAGTGTGTATTTTTCGGTAAACTTAAGTTTACGGCTGGTGTAAAGTATGCCTGTCATAAGAGGATCGATATTTAGTGTTTTAGCCAGCAAACTTCTGCCCCACACTAGATTCGAACTCTTGCCCCACCGGTGGGGCAAAAGTTCGAATAAGACAATAAATTTTGAAACTGTTATAACTAAAAATGGGTAAATATTTAGACACAAGTTTGTTCAGCAAAATTATAGCCAATATGTTGAAGGTTCACTGTATGGTATTTGTTTTGTTTTAACTGCTATTGTTTCCCTGGAAACTTTAATTATACCACTAAGGTCGAACTTTTGCCCCACCTTACTCTAAGGAATATCAGTATATTTGATGTCATTGAATAAAACATCATCACGCTATCATAGCTCGATTTACTTGTCTTACTTAACAATTATTACTATTTAGTTTAGCTCACATAAGCGGTTACTAGTTCAGTATTATAACTGCAAATTTAAATTTTCGAGATTCTACAGCTTGACATGACTTTGTACAGACATTTTTAACCCTCCAATACCTAACACCGCCTTTTGGAATTTTGTGTATTTTATTTTCTTTGCTCGGAAATCAAAAAGATTTTATTTTAGGCTCAAACCTTGGGCCAAAACACGCATGTTATGAAGGTTTTATACGACTTTGAAACATTTGTGTATATATGAAAAATGTTTGAAAAATTGTATTATTTTATAATCTATAAATGGCTGGGTCTAATTTAACGTGTAATACAAAAACTTGCACATTTTATATGTTTTGCCATCAACCTATCAAAGTTGAAGAGCCTTGTGGAATTTAAATGATTTCAAATCATTTTTCCGTTAGTTACACGGAAAATAAAATATTTAAATATTTTCATATGTTCCAGAAAAAAAAAATTTATATCTTCAAAAGTACAGCAAAAACTCAAATTTTTATTATTGTCAAATATCGTTCGAACTCAAAAGAGGATTCAAGAAATAAAAAAAGGATAGAGTTGTTCAAAAATGAAAGTTGTAAAAATCAAAAAATCTAAATTCATAAATTTGTGAATAAAATTAAATCATTTACCAACACATTACGTCGATTTTAGATAGCGGAAAATGTTACTTAGATCTGAAACAAAAAATGAGTATTTGAGAATTAATATGGCAAAACGTGATACGGAGAAAGGAGAGGGGGGTCGTAAATAGCCTATTTCAGCGTTACGTAATCAATGGACCCTGCCTAATGAGGTTTGTTACTAATGATGCATAACGCTGTGAAAACCATTATAAATATTTGAACTTACATAGTTATGATGATGTGAATCATATTGAAATATAATTATTCACGTTGAGACCGGACCACTATTTACATTTGGTCTTTTTAAATGTTCAAATTATCACTTGTTCAAAACCTTCTGTCGATGGTTAAAATTGATGGACCCCTCGGTAGTTTTCCGATAAAATCCAATATGGCGGTCTAATTCAATATGACCTCCAAATATTTATATTTTTTGCAAATGAAGCGTCTCTGATTTCACTTGCCATATCCATATTATTGTGAAGGGATTGTTGAAGAAATTTGAATTATGACTGTTTGCGCGAAGCAAGATTTGTCGAGGGGTCCTCAAAAAATGTTTTAATTATAACTACCGAGGGGTCCATCAATTTGACCAACCGAATGCAGATTCTTTGAACATTTTGAAAGACCAAGTGTAAATAGTGGACCAGTCTCAACGAGAATTACTCCTGGGACAACTAGGTACAAAAAACTATGGGATTTGCAAAGTTTCCATAGAAAACGAATATTTGTTTTACTATGTAGTCCTTAAATTGAACGAAACTAAATTACAAATTTGTATTAAGTAACATTTTTCTGAGATTGATTTTTAATGAGCTTTCAAGCACTGCATAAAGATATGTATAAGATTTTACGATTATGTAGTCTTTTTCGTAGATGTATTGAATTATCTATTTTTCTTAAGGTGAAGATGAATGAAAGCCAAAGTTCAAATTTTCAAGAGCACGGATCTAGAGAATCAAACATTCGTTTGAGCTGAAAACCTAATCGATTGGTCACCACCAGCTAGTGACCAATCGATTAAGTTTTCAGCTCAATCGGATGTTTGGTTCTCCAGATCCGTGCTCTTGAAAATTTGAACTTTGGCTTCGATTCATCTTCACCTTAAAAACCGTCACTATGACACTATGATATAGTATCAATGAAATTTAAAAAGACCTTGCTCTTACGTTCCAGGAATTTCTCAATACAGATGAGTTGGCTGTATTAAGAGATTCCTGGAACATAAGAGCAAGATCTTTTTTAGATCTCGATATATCCCCTAACTCGATGAAATGCGCGGTCCCTTCAATCTAGCGTACTTTGATCCTTCTGTAAGTCGATACCTCTCTTCTTTGATGTTCTCTAACTCGATGCAATCTGTTTTAGTTTCCAATGCAAATTTACCTCTCTAACTCGATATTTTCATAAGAAATATCCAATATCCTCCAAATAATAACTTATTTCTTGAAACTGAATTTTATGATTATACTTATGGTAAAATAAAGGTTCACAACCCATTCAAAATTTCAAAAAAATCAGGCTATTAAAGTAGAGTCAAATAGGTTTATGTGTTGAAATTTTACTATTTTTCACGTTAACATTACAATTGCGAATATATTTTAACAAATTTTAAAAATTGAAATATATGTGTTCTGTACCTCCATGGTGATGGTCCCTTGAATATCGAGTTAGGGAGAGTTGACTGTAAAGGTATTTACCAAGTAAATATGTACAACAAACAGTCACTATTTTGATTACTGGCCACCTGATCGCCAAAAGTGGATGCATGAGGATTTTAACTAACCATCTTTGGCGGATTTACTGGAGAAATACCCATGAAACAGCTGGAAGAAATTTCCTCAAAAAAATGCTTTTGGAAATGTCCCGATAGAACCCTTGAAGAAATTTAACGAGAACCTGGAAAAAATAGCAAGAATATTTAAAGGATCCCCTTCTAGACTCCTTAGAGATTTGGGCATCACATGTGTTTTACAAAAAAGATTCCTGGAATTAATTTCAAGAGCATACCTTATGAAAATTGATGGTGGTGTCCGAAAAATTCCCCGGAGTGATTCAAAAATAAAACATGTTTTGAAATATCCCTGAAGAAAATATGCGGTGGAATGATTCGAGGGAATTTCAAAGTGGTCACTAACGACTCTCAGGAAAAATTGCCGAAGGAAATGAAAAAAAATGTAAAGAAGAAAACCAATTTTAAGGAAAGAATGTAAAGTGATCCACAAACTTTTTAGCATTGCACACTGGACCAAATCCACAATTTAGCCGGAAAAAAGTATTTTCTCTGTTCACGTCGATTTTAGACGTTCGATGTCTTTAGGGAAGTTATTCGTAATTGAGTTTTGCACATTTTAAGAAAAAAGTTGATTAGGGTGGCCCTCATTTAAGGTCAAATTTGACCTCAAACTTTTTTGTTTGATGAAATTTGCGGCTGCGCTCTTCTGCAAACTTTTAGAAAATGTTATTTTGAGCAACTTTGTCGAAGGCACTTTTGATCTAACTCTTCATTTGAGCTAAGCAAATTGATTTTGAAAGTTTTAACCTAGGGTGGACCCAAAAAATCAGTTATTTTGGTCTAACTTTTTTATTTTCAGTTTTACGTGAATGTGGTCTTCAGAAGAGTTGCAGAGGAAGTAAAGATACACATTTTTGCTGAACATCGCAAGTTTATATTTCTTGTGATTTTGAAGTTATAAGCAAATTTAAGTGAAAAACTATGAAATCTTGAGATGCCCATAACTCATGGAGTTGGTTTGATAAAATTTTTCTTTCAGTGGCATTTGAAAGGCCATGCAATAGGCAACTTTTGCTGCAAAAATTGTGAGAACGTAATTTTTGTAAATTAAGAAAATTTAGTTCAAAAATATACATAAAAAACTCAAAATTCGCTTGTAACTCACAAGATTTTAAAGTTAATGGTGTACTACCTTCAGCAAAGTTGTAGGTTTTAGCCAGATCTACATTTTAGCCACCCTAATCAACTTTTTTCTTAAAATGTGCAAAACTCAATTACGAATAACTTCTCTGAAGACATCGAACGTCTAAAATCGACGTGAACAGAGAAAATACTTTTTTCCGGCTAAATTGTCGATTCGGTCCAAAGTGCATTGTGATCATTTTTATCAATTTAACATGAAGTTGCATAAATGCTAAATTTCTGCATTTGGAAGCTCATTTGATCTTTGAAATTTCTAAAGTATTTTTTCGACAATCTCAGCAAAGTTTTACAATAATTTGACGAGTTGATATTTTTAGAAAAGCAAATTGTTAAGAAAACCAACTTGGTAAGTATTTTCGTAGAAATTCGTTGAAAGTGCTGGGACAATTCTTGAACATTTTTCTTGGAAAAGCGTCTGGTGAAATTCAAAGAAGAAATCCCTCGTGACATTGATAGGGATATCCATGGAAGAATACTTGATCAAAATCTTGTAGTAATCCATGGTGAAATTGTTGTAAAAATTCTTGAAAAATCTCTTGGAAAAACTTCCTGTATTGAGTTTTTTCAGAAATTCCTAAACATCTCTGACGTTTTCTTAAAAATTTAAAATCCTCAAAGCAATTAAAATTTAACTCTAAAAAATCTAGCATAATCTCCTAAAGACTACCGAGACTACCCAGAGACTGCCGATTGAAAGGCCAGCTCGCTGCGGTGACGCTCCGATTCATGACGCGCGATGCACAAGCAGCACGAACGCAAGGAGAGAATACGCTTGCTGTGATGAAAGGAAAGGCTTGAGGAAAAGTTTGTCGGTTTGAAACGAAGCAGTAGTGTTTAAATTGAAAGGCAAGCTTGAGTCAGTCAGCTGGGTACTGAAAATGCTTTCGATGAAATGAAATTGTACGGCCCTGGTTTGAACACGCTTCTCAGTTATGTTTGGGACCAAAGCAATTTAATACACAGGTACAGAATTCTTGGAAAATGGCTCCGCGTTAGTAATGAAATACTTTTGTTTTCATTCTGTAGTCCGATATCTCAACAAAATTTGCTCTATTAAACTATTCTCTACGTGTAAAAAATTGATAATCTTGCGTTTGGAACTGGTTTGAAGTAAAAACCACCTCACGTGAAATATATTTCAAACTTATTATGGTGTAGATAACGAATAGAATAATGTAATTATACTATAACTATGTTAAACTAGTTGTCTAAAGTCTAAATTCCTTGAAAATCGTTTGAAGAAGTGATATTCCCACACAATATGAAGCAAACTTCATTACTAGTTATTTTCTTTCCTCAGTGATACAAAAACATTTGCGGGAATTCGGTACCTGTGTATTAAGGTACTTTGGTTGGGGTAGGACGTATAATGCGGAGGACGCAACGCTCGTTTACAGCGATTCTCTTCACAGCAATCATTCTCAATTTTGCCATTCTTATATTGACAATTTGAGTGATATTTAGAAGTTCGGCAGTCAAAACATCGGCGAAGTTTGGCGTCGACATTGTCCCTTATGTACCCTTATGTCGACATGTCCCTTATGTACTTCGGTCTAAATTTAATCTGGATTTACAATATCGTGGTTACGATGACATATCATGCCTGGAAAGTCAAGAAAATCTACATTATGAAGAAATCGTCATGAAATTGAAATCAGAAACTAT
Source organism: Aedes aegypti (assembly GCF_002204515.2). Taxonomy (NCBI): domain Eukaryota; kingdom Metazoa; phylum Arthropoda; class Insecta; order Diptera; family Culicidae; genus Aedes; species Aedes aegypti. The sequence goes on from NC_035109.1 coordinate 324,897,919, forward strand.
CAACATGCAACAAATAATATAGCGTAGTTAACATCAAGCGATCGTGTCTTTCGCACAACCCCCTCTAATTTTTTTATCTAACATAAGCTTTTGAAGAAATTCCTTCTTAAAATCATTAAGAATAAAGAATTACTTAAAAAATAAGGACTCGTTCAGGAAATCAACACCAGAAAGGAGAGACTTGCCAAAGTTTTTATTACCAATCAAACGGGATTCAATAGGAAAATAAAGATCTTGTATTTTTATGAATATTTGCTCTTTGTTATACAACATGTACAGTTAACTCTCCCTTACTCGATATTCCGTATATCGATATAGAGTTAGAGAACCATAGTAAAAGTTGGTATTGATGGCTACCTCGATGGTCCCTTGAATCGCAGATACACTGGTTTTGGGTTCTGTAACTCGATACCTCCCTGACTCGATGGTCCCTTCAATATCGAGTAAGAGAGAGATGACTGTACTTATAAGTTGCTCGTTACATATTAAGTACATGAGATCTTCAAACTTTTCAGAATTATGTGCTACACAAACCAATTTAGTAACATGATGTTTAATATCGGTTGAGTCTATGAAAATTTGGTTAATTGTGAAGAACTTCTGTAACATATACATGATTGAACAAAACTTTTTCGATTTTCCATACAAAGTGGTCAACTTTGGAGGATTAAATCTTAGCTATTTATGGACATCAAACCTGAATTTCACCATATATTTGTGAGAGATTTTTCCAATCACGAGCCCAAAAGTAGTTTGACTAAAGTGAGTATTGTGACAAATTTAAGTAATTGAAATAAGACAAAAAATTGAAGAAATATATTAATGGTATCTTCAAAAAAATTGTTGAATTAGATGAGATGAACAAGTTGGCTAGAGACATTTTTTGTGAAGAATTTTAGTGTTTTCGGACTAATCTTTTTGAATTTTTATTCAAAAATTTTACTTTAGTCAAAGCATGATTGGAAAAATTACTTGAAAATATCTATTGAATTTCAAATCATACTTACCGCAAAAATTTCATGCAATTCGGTCCATAAGTAGCTGAGATCTAGGCTTAAAATGTTGATTATTTAGTATGGAAAATCGAAAAAGGTGCAATTTTCTTTTGTGCAAATGTGCAAATATCTCTGATATTCTTTAAATTTCTTATTCAATATCATGATAGGGCGTTACTTCAGAACTAGTCTTTCTTTGTTTTCAAATTTTGCAAATGCAATTTAGCCATAGAAAATGACTGGTTTGCTCAAATTATATGGATTTTTTTAATTATTAAATTAGTATTATTAGTATTATTCCAAACATTACATTCATTTCTTAAATCTAGGTGTCCTGTGTTAGAAAACACTATGATCCCAGTTTGGTTAAACTAAAATCATCATTTAATTAAATTTTGTTAATATTATATTACACGTCATATGCGATAGCAGTTCAGAATTTTTAATAGTGAAATTATTTCACCTGCTTATAAGAGAATAAAAACGCTTTCAACTAACAAAAACTAAATTAACCTATATAACGAAATAATCGAGGCAATAAAAATCGAAAGGATTTTTGTCCAGAATTATTTATAATTTTATTCGACACTTGTTAAAACATTGGATATTCTATGTAACTTATTAGTACTTTACCAGGAAGAAAGTTTCAGAATACTTTTCAAAATTTTATTTTGAATCCTCTGCAGAGCTTTCTTTCCGGTATTACAACAACTAGTCCATATTGGTATAGCATATAACATAACTGGTCAGAAAATTTGTTTTAAGACCAAAAACTTGTACTTAAGACAAAGTTTTGATTTTCTATTAGAAAGTGGATACAGACATTTTACATAATTGTTACATTCGGCTTGAATGCCCTCAATACGATTTTAGAAAGTTAAATTTTTATCTCGCATGAGCCCTTGATACTTAACTTCATCTGACCAATTTTAAATTTTTTTTTTTCTAATAATCACGGTCTTAGAAGCATCGTGTAACTCTTTTCGAACCGGAAAAGCTTTTAACTCGACAACCAATTACTGTCACCTGGAGCAATGCGCCATCTCCGATAGGTACTAACAAATTGTGACATGAAGATGTGTCTCTGCTTGAATGGGCTGCAGCACACGGGAAAAAAATGTGGCTAATTTTCCAAAGCACCAGCGAGACAGCAGACAATCCTGTAATTTACGACTATTACCATTGCTATTACCATAAAATTGACACCGTTCCACATACCATAGGCAACACATGAGCCAATGCGAACTAATTGATCGGATGCGAACATGAACTTGATCCGAACTCGGCTGAAATGGGGTGGCTCATCATTATCATCGCGTAGAGGGAAGTAGGGTAACAGTTTCTTTTTAAGATTGCTCAGTTCAAAATCTTATAAATGTTGTGGTGGTGCTGTTTAAATTTAGAATCAGCGATCAACGCTCCGTCATCGTAATCATCGTCATCATCGAAACCGCAAAAGCAGTTATTCTGCTTAAAACAGACAATTTTTCGACGAAAATGTGTTCACTGTGTTTCGGTTGAAGAAAAGAATACAGTGAACACACTTTCCTGTAAATTTACTTGATTTTGAACGAAAAAACTGCTTTTGAAAATTTCGAAATCAATGACGGATCCTGCCCCCTTAAGTGAATATTTTTCAGCACACATCAGTCTGTGGCTGGTAGAAGGAAGTCCTGTCATAAAAGTATCCATATTTTGTTATTCTATCAGCAAATTTTTACCCCAGACTAGATTCGAACTCCAGTCCCACCGGTGGAACAACAGTTTGCTTATGACAATATATTTCAAAAATGTTGTAACTTAAAATTGGGAGAATATTTTGACACAGATTCGTTCGGAAAAATTGTAACCAATATTGATGGTTTATTTATACTTCACAAATAGCCTTATATAATATCAATTGTTATAGTTTTCTTGTATTTACGAGTATTCCATTAGGATCGAACTCGAAACCCCACCTTACTCTATAGATTTTTGATAGGTTCCAGAGTTGTAAAATCTTTGGTTGACTGTGACGCCTCACTTTACGGTGCCGTATAATTATTATACTCGGGGCACTTTCTTTCTTAAGGGCCCTACCAGCAACGCCATCTCTGGATTGAGACAGAAATTGCCCTCGGTTGGATCCTTCGAGACGAGAGTGTCATTAGCTTCGGAAGCCCTAGCGAGAAGTCGTGTGCGCAAGCGTACCTCCCTGTGACAGAGGAGGCATAATTGTTTTTAAATAAGAGATTATTTATGCAAATTGACGATGAGCAGCGAAGGCAAGTGTTACCGAAGGTTTCTAGTGATTTGACTGAAATTGTCTCGAGAAGAATGATTTAGATTTCACAAGCATGGAAGAAAGCAAGCTGATTGGACGATAGCTTGAAGTTTTTGCAGGTTTTTTGTCCGGTTTTAAAATTGGTAAAACCTTGGCATTTTTCCATTTGTCCGGAAAATATGGAAAATAAGCCAGAGGCTTTCAAATTTTCTATTGAAAGTTCTAACATTTTCCAAAACAATCCCCCAGGAATTGTTGAAATCGGTTCCTGGATTTTTTGTAGTTTCGAGAGCTCTGTCTATATCAAGTTGTCAAAATAACTCAATTCCAATAATCTCTTCCAACGATATCCTTGCGGAGTTGACAGTTTTCACCGCGGGCATAATTGAGTTGACAAGTGAGTGGATGTCACTGCTCTCTAGGAGATGTAATTGAAGCCGCCGCACTTTTTCTGTCCACAAGTCGTCATAACCGGCGGCCAGCTTCAGCCCATCACCTCAACGTAGCATATTATTAACCAGCGCCAACCACTTTCTGTGGTGAGTCGTTTATTCAAATGAATTTAATTTATTGGACGTAACGAAAGTGACCCGGTTTTCCATCTCTGTTCGACGAAGACGACGACCGCGGTAATCTTTCTGTATTTATTGCTGGCTTGACAGTATACCTCTCTATCCTATCGCTCTGTAACAGTTGATATCCTCCCATAAGGGAGGTGTCGACCATTAGACGAGTTTTGCGGTCGAGCCAAATGAAATTTCTCATCCGACGTTTGAAGGGACCTTGGCGGAACATGGCGGTTGAAGGACACGATCGAGTTACGCGGTGAACGTCACAATACGTTACGAGCTCACCATTTGTCAGCAATTAGTTGACAATTGAAACCTCTTAAATGACTTGAATCGGGGAGATGAGAATAAAATTCCGCTGAAACGAGACTAGCTGAATCTCATTTGCGGTTACATCGAATTCATCAAATTGCAAAACAGAAACCACAAGAAAAAACCGAGCCGACGACGACGACCACAGTCAATTGAACCAGCAGTCCAGAAAAGTGGCTGCCAAGATCAAGCCTAATGCTTTTACTCGATGGTGTTTTTCTCATTTTTGACATGTCTGGTGGTGCAGTTGATGAATGCGGCCAGTTTGCTTCAGACGGCCCACACGGCCTACGGAGGCGCCAAGAAAATGCAAATTGTGCAGTCAAAGACCTTTCGGGAAGTCGCCGGAAACCTGCCGGTGCTGCAGTTTGCCAATCAAGTGGGATGTGATTTTTAAATTGATTTATTGAACATCCGTGTGGAATTGAATGCATAATTTAACTACATTTGAGTATTGGAATAGACAGTAGAGAACACCTATAAAAATCCTCAACATTCGTTACAAGATGGTCTTATTATCTTAGAGGCATCATTAAATAGTATAATAGTACCGTTTTGATTCATTTTACGCACACTTAAGGCCTCAACCCATCAGGAAGCATATAAAATAAATCAATTTGTATGATTCCTCAGCGCTATAGAGCCTTCAAAACACTTAACTTTCGAATGGTGGGCAAACATTTTGATTCCGCTACATGAACAATTTTAAATAAATAGAAATGTGTGGACTTTTCATGACGCTTCCTTACTTTTGCTTCATATTCCAGGCACTATGATTCGAATTCCAGACAGCTCATGAAAATCATAAATATAAAAATCAAATCGTTATTTGAAATAGGCAAACCATTAAAGAGGCGTCTTAGGCAGTGATGACCATCAACCAATTATTGCTTACCAGATTTAAAGGTGCACCCTGAGGTTTTATACACATTTCAACTAATTGCAAGATGGTAGCCGCAATCAAAATATTCGTTAAGTCATAAAACTGTAAGTATTGAGTTCTATACAGTGCGATACAAGCATTCAGCTTTGAAGCTTCTCCTCGGCTCCATTTTGCTTTACTACGGTACAGTAGATGTAGTCAGCCAAACAATTAAAGCTGAATATCTCTTCACATCTTACGGACAAATGTGTGCTTAGGGTGACCCAATTCAAGCTGAATAAATTTCAGCAAAAGTTTAATGAACATTGGTGATTCTGTTTTTTTTTTTGTTCGGTTCTTGTTAACTGGATATGCTTTTTATATTTTTCTTCAGGAGAACATAGTTTTGTTTTTGTAGCATCGTTTATAAATCTTAAATCCATTACAAATTCTTAAAGCAAATTGCTGTCATTGTTTGATTTCCCATTCTCGCTGTTTTGGTTGTTTTGATTTCATTTGTCCACCTTGTCCCCTCGGAATACGTTTGTTTGTACCGTTACCCGACTAAGGGTACATAACAAAATTATATCAGCATATGTTATTTTGTTTTAAGTTTTTTTTCGAACAAAGGTTGTTACAAACTTGATGCAGGATGTTGTTAAAATAACTAAAATTATAACAAAAAGTGTATGACTAGTAACATAAACATAACAAAATGTGTTTTAATTCTATCAAAAACATATCAAACCAAATTATAATGTTTGATACAAAGTATCAAAATTATAATACTGTGCGATATACGAAAAAACAATTGAATTCGGCTCCGTTATGCCAAGTGGCGCTTGACCCTGTTAAATAAACGTTTTTTCGTATTTTCCTATTACTCTTTGGTCACTATTGATGTAAATGAATCGTAATGTACATAGTGGAATCACCTGTTACCAGAGTTTGGATTTTGATCCGAATAAGTCGATCGAACCAAATTTAGAGATTGTAACAGTTCATGAATCACAACACTTCGTGGCCATGGTTCGTGGTTCAGAACCTGAGAAAAAATGTGTCTTTTAGTTTTCGATGTCTTTACGTGATTTAAGAAGGTGATTTCAGAAGAGTTGGAGGGTATTTCTTAAGCTTTATTTTAATATAAAAATAATTGTGATCTATTCCCCTAGCAGTGCAGTGTAAATCTATTTCTTTCTATATTTGCTCAAATCTAGTAGCAGTCTTCAGCAAATTTGTAGATAATGAAAGTAGGTATTTTTGCAAGACACCAACTTTGTATAAACGTTAATTCAAGAGTTACAGAGCATTTTGTATCCTAAAACCATATTTTTTAAAAATAACTTTTTCCATAACGGTTTTAGCTAAAATGTTTATTCTAGAAATTTGTCAACAATCGAAAAATCATTGTTTCTCACGAAGAATTCAACTTTCTATCTCACCTTTTTTCAAAGTTTTAGTTGAAAAATAGTCACTTTTTGTTTCATTTTGTTCCGTCGTGTTCCAATGCTCTCTAGGAATCAGCTGTCATTCTCCAGCTCACCCACACTAATACGCAGCAACATATTATAAAAATATTATCCTATGGTGGACGATATACTTGTGTGGGTTAAATGACAAAACTAGTAAAATGAGAACTGAAACGATGGTCCTTTGAAATAATGTTATGATATAAGTGAAAGTGTCATGATTTTATTACTTTGGCAATTTTTATTCGTGAGGGCAGTTGTTTCAAGAGTAATATAGAGATGCTCTTTAACGACAAATAACTTTCAAGTACAAAAATCTGTGTTAATTTTTTTTTCTGTGAAGTTATTCATAAAAATGCTTTAAGTGGGTCAAAAACAGTAGTTCCTAATGAGTATTGGAAAACGACGGAACAAAATGAAACAATGCCTGGTCGTTAGCTTTCAAGAATATATTTCAGATACAAGTTGTTTGGTTTGCCGCTTTTTGCCACACATCATTGAATATTTTGAGACAAAAAGTGACTATTTTTAATTAAAATTTTTAATAACTTTGAAAGAAGATGAGAAGAGACATTTTTTCTAAAACCGTTACGGAATTTTTTTTCCATAAAAATCTGGTTTTAGGAGTATTTTATACTAAATGCTTTGTAACTCTTGAACAAACGCTTGTACAAATATAGTGCCTTAGAAGAAAAAAAAATCAATTATCATCATCTACAACTTTGCTAAAGTTGCTACTCGATTTGAGCAAATATTGAAAATAATATTTTCACACTGCATTGCTAGGTGTATAGATCACAATTATTTTTATATCAAAATAAAGCTTAAGCAATACCCTCCACCTCTCTAGAATACACCACCCTTCCCAAATCACGTTGAGACATCGAAAACTAAGAAACGCACGTTTTTCGAACTCTGAACCAATGTGCCATGGGTTGAATTCTGAGAAAATTGAAAGTAGGAGAATAAGGGGCATAATGGATACGTTAAGCAAATGTTCTTTTTAAGGTCATAAAATGGCCATGCTTTTAATTTACCCCCGGCTAGTTCTCATGTTTGATGTTAGTACGACGTGCTACATTCATTGATGGTACCGTAATCCGGGGGCAAATTGATCACTGGGGTGAATTTGATCGGGTCGGTACCAAAAAGCATTTCCTTTCAAGGATGCTTAATACTTCGTTTCCATCACAGACATTCCATGTTTTCTAGTTTATAAATGTCTAATGATGGTTTTAAACTGTTTCATTTCTATTAGGGTCAGATTTGCATAGAAATATTCACAGTTTTTGAAGGTGTTAGCAATGCTGTTGGAAATATCGGCACTAAACAATCTGCTGGTGCTAAGCCTGCATGTAAACTTTGAGTGTGAAAAATGTTTTGTTAGCTTCAGTGTGAACTGCTGAACTTATTTTTGAAATCGTTCAGTATTACAAGAATAGTTTTTTGCTCGTAAAACCATTTTTTGTTGAATAAAGTGCTTGTTTCAAGGGAAATTGCATACATTTTGGCGTATTATGCAGATTTACAAAGTTTAATTTTGCAATAGAATAAAGATATACACGATTTGTAAGAATTTTGATATCATTTTCAGATTCAGGAGACCCAAATTTAGTAGATAGGAAAATTTTTACTTTCTAAAATATGCTTTATTATAGAGTGATCAATTTAGCCCCAATGTGTCATTTTCAATTTTTTATATTAAAACTAATTTTATGAAATGTTAAATTTTATTTCATAAAAAATCGATTATATAAACTGATAGAGATCAATGAAGTACTGATTTTACCGAAATAAATTTTGCAATTTTCGAATTCCAAAGAAAATCATGACAAAAAGTTGTAAAAAAGTGATCAATTTGCCCCCGGATTACGGTAATAAAAACTATATCATATGTCAGAAAAGCGAGAAAATTGGGTCTAAAACAACGCTGGTAAAAAGGTATCGGGGCAAAATGAACACTTAATGACTGTCAATCGTTCCGATATGTAAAGGGGATCTCCCTCAATCATAATAGCTAAAAAGAACCTTCCTAGGTTCGTTACTTGGCTCAAAAATTTGATTCTTCCACGGCCTTGTTTATGTGTCAATTTGAAACTGAGAAACACTTTAAGTCAAATTTCAAAGGACAATGGAAGCAAAAATTAAACTTTTATGCCGTCAAACATTTCAAATGCAATACAGATTTCATGCAGTGTATGAATTTTTGATGAAGTATGCATATTCTCAGAGTTCAGTTCATTACGCCCCTAATTATACCTCTGATTTATCGCTCTCTGTAACAATAATGATCCGCAGAAAATGATGAGAGTCTGTATATCGTCTATTTTCGAAGATTGTTTATCAGGTCAGTAGGGTAAAACATCTACCCTCCAATGGTAAATAACCGACAAAAATGTGTTTTATAATCACTCTTTTTCGCTGCTGCTATTTATCAAGCGTGTTACAACTTGCGAAACATGGTCAATCATGGACTGATACAGATGCGATGTTTTTCCTCGCTTGATTTGATCGTTCTTCAAAATGAATTGAGAACGAATTCTGCAATGCCTGTTCGTGGCACATCGCATTCCGAGAGCACTATGAATGTTAATATTCATTCTCTCGCATGGTACGTGACGACAGAGCGTTCAAGAGCACAGAGTCGCTTATGTTTCATGATCAGAATTAGAGAGTGTCAGCGAATGTAACTCGTGGTGGCACACAGTGATCGGCATCGAATAAAGGATGTCTCATTCTTTTCTCTATCATGACTTGTTGAGCCATATGAATAAAATGTAGTAAAGTTGAGTTTATTACATTCTCAGTAGTAAATGCTATATGTGGAACACAAGCGGAACGTGTTCATGTCTTTTTTTTTACTATTGTTTTCGAACGTACCACAAACATCAAGTTGATATGGATAAAAGTAGCATTTACTACAAACTACTGGTAATTAGCTTCAGAGGGCTTACTTGGTAGTATTATTCGAACAACACGTTAAGCCACAAGGAAGGTACGTTTCAAGTAATACTGTTTCGTATGGTATGCCCACTTCAACATCTAATCAAATTTCTCTCGCCATTCCCTTACGGTACCTATCCGTCAAGTTTTCATTGCTTTCTTCTCCTTGCTCCCTGTTACTTTGGACAAAACAGAGCGATATGCCGGTAAACAAATTGAAGTTAAGAAATACCATGCGTAGCATTCTTTGAGATTGTACACGGCATTCCAAAATTTCTGAAGGAGTTTTAGGATTCCATTAGCCAGTCTGGAGTTTTCGTAAGAGTTCTAGCATTCCAATAGTTAAGTAAATGAAAATCCGAATTTAGCATTATACCATTTTATTCAACTAGAATTTGTATCCTTTGACAGATACGCGTATTTGGATCTCAACTGAAGACGGCCCTAGGTATTCCACTAAACAGCTCGAAGATTTATTATCAATTCCAATGGTTGTTTTGGGACTCTTGTTGGAATTTTAGGAGCCCGGTAAAACATCAGGGACTCCAGGAGACTCTTTTTGAGATTCTGGTGGAATGCTAGAGCTTCTTGTTATGAATCTTTCGTAATCATGTTGGAATCTTTGAAACTCCAATCAGAGTCTTTGGTATTTCAATTTGGAATCATAAAGATTGCAGTAGGATTTCTACCATCGGTTATGAATGTTGGTAATTTCGTTAAAATTATAATTCTAGTACAAATCCTTTCAAACTCGATAATCTTTGGGATTTAAAGGGAAAATAGTGGTTCGTGTAAGAATACTGGCAGGAGTCTTCGAGATTTAGATAAGAATCTTTCGAATATCGTTCAGAGGGGAATTTCAGTGAATTCTAACGATTACCTTCAGCAGTCACTACAATTTCCATAAATATTTGAACATACCTCCTCAATCCTGGAATCTCTACAAGGAGGAGGTGAGGATGTTCATTGACGTTCCAAAAGTTCGCACAAAAATCCGTAAGGTCCCCATTGAATGATCAGGATGTTCAGCAGCATGCCAGAAATTACAAGAAGGCCACAATGAAACAGGAATCTTCCTTTTCTCATCCAAGACACCAAAATTACCATACTTGTTTTTAATTATGAATCGTGGTTTACGGCTAACCAGCCGAGTGGAAGTTTAACAACTAGGGTGCCGGTACCAATGGTTGTAATGTACCAGTAGATTGGACTATGGAATAAAACGAACATTTTTTTGATAAAAACGACATGTGGATAGATCGCCTCTAGTTTAGTCGATTTGCCAAATTTCAGCTTTTTATTTCATCAAAAAGTCATATAAATAATTAAGTTTACGCAAAAAATTTGCTCCCTTGCACCAATAGTTGCCGTCGTGTTCCAGTAGTGGATCAACGGATGGAAGCAGTTTTTGAAATGTATAAAAATGTATAAAAATGTATAAAAATGAAGAACAGTCCCAGAGATGCTCCTAATGCTTCATTCAAAAGATATTAGTTGCTGTTCGAAGGGAAAAATGTTAAACCTGTGTAGAAATTTGCCTTTTTGTTTAAAATTCCTTGTATAATTCTGAAACGTCTACTACTGGAGCACTAGCGCAACTACTGGAACACGTGTACCAATAGTGGCTCAAGCGATTTTATGTTAAAAAAAATAGTTTTATCACTCTTTTTATATTTTTCCCGTATAGTAGAGGTTGAAATCTTTCTGTTGACGCCAAAAGATCTCTGCTAAGGCTTTTCGTTATTTTGTTATGATTTTTTATAGCTTAGGTAGTCCACTAATGGCACCGGCACCCTACCGAAAAGCTAAACATTACATATAATTTGCAATTGGATTAGATGGACAAATTGATGTGAAGATTTGCGAAAAAGTTACACGTCTTCTCAGTGAGAATCGAACTCACGACTCCCCGATCTCTAGTTGGGGCGCGTTACCACTACGCCATGAGAGGACTCATGAACGCAGAAATTAACCTGAATTTGATTTCAGCTCAATAATCACGTGGTCCTTTTTCGCAAAGTGCACCTCTTTCGGAAGAATTAGATGCCCATCCAAACACAACGCTTTCTATATATATATCCAATGCCTAGCCCGAGAGCGCATTGTTTTTTTTAGGTATAGGAATAGCACACTACACTAGCCAGCAACTGCGCTGGCTGAGGTATCTATTGTGTGGGCTTCCAATGGGTCGCGACGTTCTCAAACGACCGGTTACGGAACATGAGTCCGTTGCTCGATAAATAGATGTTTTTAATTATGAATCGTGGTTTACGGACAACCAGCCGAGTGGAAGTTTAATAACTACCGAAAAGCTAAACATTATCACTGAGAAGAAGTGTAACTTTTTCGCAAATCTTCACATCAATTTGTCCATCTAATCCAATTGCAAATTATATGTAATGTTTAGCTTTTCGACCAAAATTACCACCAAATGTCTAAAGATTCCAACCGGAGCCTTAGGATTCTTACTAGTATAACAAGGAATCATACTCTCACTAGTCTATTCCGTAGGTCAACTTCGCAGTAATCAACGCTGAGCCAACTTGCATTAAGGTTGACTTAATTCCACGAGGAAAATTGGCACCGATCATCTGCAGTTTCTGTTGACTAGATTCTAACGTTTTCTTCACCATTTGGAATAGAGATGGGCAAAACAGCTTATTATAGTGATTGGATCCTATCCGAATCACTCATTTTAGAGAACCGAATCTCTTGAATGGTTCAGTGGCTCAGCGGTTCTCAAAGAAAGAGTGAACTGAACCGGTGCGAACGGAAATGAGCGGATCACTCCCTACAGCGCGACATGCGTCGTATCTTTCGCTCTCTCATTGTTTGTACATTCTTCCCCAGAAACTCAAGAAATACTCCACCAATATTGTACTTTTCCGTCCATGTGGGCTCTTGTTCTCTATTTCTTCTGTCTGTATGCAAGTGGGTAGAGCAAATTAGTTGTTTGACTGTATATGCTTAGAGTGCGAAGCTACAGCGAACTGTGTTTGCATGTGTGTCGTGGCGCGCAAAGCAAGGCACGTGTCAAGCGTTATAATAAAGCCAAGAAACGAACGAAGAAGAATACGGGAAAATAATCGTTTCGTTTTTTCCCGGGTCACTTTTTGTCTGATCCGTACTGATCAAATGAACCAACTCGCTCCAAAAATGAGTCACGGATCATTCGTTCTTTTGAGTGATTCGAATCTTTTGAACGGTTTAGAATCTTTTTTTGTTCATATCTACTCGGTACTACCCGAAAGACCGGCTGCATCGCGATAAGAAACAGCGTCACGGACAGTACTGAGCCCTGTGGAACTCCATTTCCAGCTTATGTTCGTGGGACAAGTGACTACCGACAGACACCTGGAATGTTCGTTCCGAAAGGAAGCTCTGCTTCATATTGAACATACAGTGCTGTTCTGAATAATAGCAGCGCATGTCGATTTTCGTACAAAATGCTCAACTTTGACATGCTGTAGTTTTGTTCCCTTTCAAGCAATCGAGTTGAAATTTTCTCCACAGAACTACAAATATGCCCAATTTTGTAAACACAAAATTTCAAAATTTTCTAAGCCCCTGCCGGAAAGTGAGATACTAGGTGAAATTGTTCGAAAAAATAGCAGTTTTAAAAATTTGAATTTCGACTTGACATTATAGTTTTAAATTGTATATCACTTACCATTGGAACAATCTCCTCCTACTTATCAAACCTACACCTAAACCGAAAATGTTGAAAATATTTGTAGAAGAAAAATTATAAAATGAAAAACTGCTATTTTTCGAAAAATTTCACCTAGTGTCTCACTTTTCGGCAGGGACTCAGAAAAAATTGAAATTTTGTAGTTACAAAATTGATCATATTTGTAGTTCTGTGGAGAAAATTTCAGCTCGATTGCTTGAAAGGGAACAAAACTACAGCATGTCAAAGTTGAGCATTTTGTATGAAAATAGACATGCGCTGCTATTATTCAGAACAGCACTGTACGTCCACGTATCTGCCACGATTTTAATGTCCGTAGTATGCTGTGTCTCCCGGTTGTATCGTACGCTTTCGACAGGTATTCCAAATTCTTGGATAATAGTCGTTGTACAAATACATCGGTAGAATATAAATAATTGAGTCTGCATAGGTATCATCTTTGTTTATAAATCTTCGTATATTTGAAGGTTTATATCCAAAAGTCTTCTTGTGAATGTTTTCGTTAAGTTTTAAAGATATTAATGGTTATGCTTATAGCTCTGTTGGCCTGTACTCCAAGAAATAACTGGATAAGCTTAATTAGCCGTCAAACTTAAAACTTGGTAGAACTTAATAATATGAACCTGTATGGGTATAAGCATAGTTTAAGATTTTGTAGGACAAAAAGCGAAAAAAATACCAAATCATGTGCGTCCCATATTGAAAGTACCCGCATAACAGTCCCATTAGTGGATTACAGCGAAACTGAAGTTATCCTTCTTCTATTAAAGTTTATGTAATCTTGTATCGTTTTCATTCTATTGATATAGGAAATAAAACATATTACATTGTTTAGAATTATGTTTATTGACGAAAAATATTTACTCTTGCTAGACATTAATGTTTTTCATCTGTTGCAATAAGTTGTAGAAGCTTGTGTTTGCGAGCTTCTAAGCAAAAAATAAGCAAAATAGCAAGGACAATAATACATATATCTCTAATTTTGTTCTGCGTTCACTTGTCAACTAAATCTACGACAGATTCATCTTATAAACACTGTATGAAAAGAGAGGCTTTTTGACCAGCGTAGCATTCACATATCATAACTGACATCGTCGACAGGGTTTTCATAGTCAATCTGAGAATTTGCGACATCTAATGCCAAGAAATCAGATGGTTCCGGGCACACATCATGATTATCCACATATCCACATATTGCGATTCCCTGCCAACAGCTTCGACGTCATCAGGCTGACCAAAACTTGATCTATTATATTCCTTGGTATGATTCAAATCCATCATTCCCGTGCTTCAGGTGGATTCAACCTGAGAGAGACTCGCGAAGAGAAAAAATATCAACGTCATATGCAGCCCAGATCCCGCTGTCACGAAACGTCAAATGCAGCCCATCGTTTCTATGGCTGAAAAAGTGAAAAGTATTGTATTCAAAATAAACTACTATTTAAAACCTTAGTCAGCGGAGCAGATTTTCCATAGATGCTGATGAATCTAGACACAAGACTAGTTATTTATAATATCTGCTACGTTTGCTGGCATGAAATTTCACTCAAAATGCCGTTTATGATTCGGTGTGATGCAAGCGCAATAACTTTTTGCTGAGATGGTCATGTGAAAGTTTGAACGGCTTGCGCATGATTGATATCAACACTGAGTGGAATAAGAAAAAAACTCAGCAATCGCAGAAAAAGAAGACCGTCTCCGCGAGTCTCGTCTCAGGATTCAACCAACTTTGAAATTTTGCCGACCGGAACAGTAAAATCTTTAATACTATCACTGTTACCACCATATTACTTGATAATGTCGAAGGTCATTTATAACTAACACATACAAGCACTAGGAAACAGTTGCAATAAGAGAAATGTCTTGGAATCTTATGCCAACTTGAATATAAATGTGTCAAGATGCGCGATAACAAAGTAAGCGAGACCCAAGTAATGGGACTGGTATGCGGGTATATTTGTGTTTGGTAAGTGATATACTCGGATAACGAGTCCCATTGGTTTGTATCTTATATTTGGAAATGAATTACAATCAGTTTGACTGTATTTTAGTTGTTAAAGACATGATAGTATTGCAATGAGAATGTGTTGTGTAATGCCACTACTATTAGCTACTTTCAGCACTGGAGAAACCAAAACATTTGCAGGTATGTTTGGAAGCGTTTTTCTCGACATGCTGATTTTTCTAATGTGACTGTATTGCGAGTATGGGCAGTGTATTTCAAGGGGTTTTTGGAAAGCCTTGAACTTTCATTGTACTAAAGTCTTGACAGTGTATAACCAAGTGAATATTTAGTCAAAAATTAAAAACGTAGAAGACACCATAATCATGAATCCTGGGTTGAAAATCGGAATATAGTCCAAATATACCGTTGAAGTGGCGAATTTCCGGAAATTCATAGCAGCACTCTATCAGTACTCTATTGAGATAAAGATATATATTTATATACATTTTCAATGAGGCTGCACAACCCACTCGCACCCACCTGAAACTAATTCCGTCGCTATGCTTCTTGCAAACAGATACCTATTCAATTTAATCATCTCTTGAGAACGCGGAAAGTGTCTCCCTGAATTGCTCCATCTTGTAATAAATAATTATGCAAATTAATACACGACATGCGACAACCGAGTGCTGCTCCTTGCCTCGTCGTTGTAGCCAGTCGGCGGACCAACGACCAGCCCTCAGTAGTGCAGTGCACCCGCAACGAGGTAGAACTTTGTCAGAACGAATCGTGCTTGCGGTGATCTAGTTTTCTACAAATGTCAGTCGTGTCTGACGACATCAACGAGCGAAACGACGACGAATGTCAATTTCAATTTCAGCACCACTTTATGCCATCCCTGTGGCCTTTTGAGTTACCAACTAACGAATCGTTACTTGCCTTCTCGTTCCAGTGCTCCGCGACGAGTTTCGGGTGGAACCGAAAGACACTCGGGTGGCCGCCGGCGAGACGGCTCTGCTGGAATGTGGTGCCCCGAAGGGCAATCCCGAGCCCACCATCAGCTGGCGGAAGGACGAAATCATGCTGGAGCTGGACGACTTTCGGCCGGCCTCAGCATCGGGCAAGGAACCGGCTCGAGTTCGAATAGTGGACGGAGGCAATCTGCTGATTAGCGACGTGAGGCCGACGGACGAGGGCCGGTACCAGTGCATCGCGCAGAACATGGTCGGCTCCAGAGAGAGCGGCTCCGGAAAGCTGACCGTGCAAGGTAGGTTGTGTGAGGGGCGGTGGCGTTTTGTTAATTGACTGAGGGAAGAACGGGGGAATGAATAAGTTGTAACGATAATTGTTGTTTCTCGACGAAAGCCCCGAGGGGGTCCTGATGGGCTTCGGAAATTTTATGCGCGATTCTGATTTATTGCCGCTTGGATGATGTGGTTTGAAATGAGATTCATGGGTTTTATGAGAAGGACGTCTTCAAGTTTAAAACTATCACTAATCGTGGTAAGAATGGAAGAAATGACGTTTCTCCCGAATGCGCACTTTCTTCCAAGGGTGAAATGGATAATGTTGACATCTCATTCCAGAACCTGTCAACCTGATTTTATTGCCATCCACAAAACCGGAATTGTTCCGATCGGCCAAACCACAAAAATTGGATTCTCAAACTCGCCTGGTCATACCTACGAAGAAGCAGAAAAGTTCTATATTTCTTCCCGTTCCGCACAAGATTAATCGCAGCACTTGCAAGGCTGGCACCTCCGAAATGGATTCGCCCAACATTAATCCAGTGCGCTTTGACATTTTAGCAACACTGTGTGGCTATAAATTGAAACGCTTGAAAGAAAGCAGCCAACACCGAGAAGCAGGCAGGTTGGAAGCTAGTTGCCACTAGGGTAGATGTACCAATAGTGGAGGTACTAAGCACGATTGAAATTCATTTAACCGCCATAATTCAAGAAGCACAATTAATGCACATGTTGATGTTGTAACGGGAAGTACCGACCATTGACATAATGAGAAAAATGATTTCATTGTAGTAATCCACGTTATGTCAGTGAAAAATAATACCTCTACTATTGGTACACTGTTCCTTTAGTTGCGGTATATTTTTAATTTGTGTTCCTATAGTTGCGGTATACGTTGTTTTCTTATGGGATCCTCCACTATAGGAACACTTTACCGCAACTATTGGTACAAGCAAGAACAGTTTTAGCAATTTTAGTGATATTTCATCAGTTTTAAAGCAATCTGAACGCTGTTTTCAATTATTCCGTGTATCAACAAGCCAATACGTTGATTGGCAGTGTCGGTTCTGTGGCTAATGCAATACAATCAGTGGAAACGGCACTACCGCAACTATAGGAACACCCACAACTAAGGGAACACTTACCCTATAGAAAACTTGGTCCCAAATGTACTTCCTGTAGGAAAAGTGGGGCAATTTATTGCCTGTCGAGCTAGTGTACGCCCTTTCTCCGAGGCATGAAATGGAAACAGGTGCAATTGGTAATTTTGGTGGATTGCTTGGGAATGAGTGTTTTACAAAGTTCGAATGAATTGTGAACTTCATTCACTGTCAATACTTTATGATACTGTTTCTATTTCTTTAGCTCACTAACAACTTGGAATCCTTCCATCCACCACCAATTAAAGCTGAAATCTCATCAACTCCATCAGTACTCGACTCTGTTTGGTATTGAAGAAGCTGAGGTTCTAACCAGAATCAGTATACTCTCTGGCGACATCCTCCCATAGCAATGACGTTTTACTGCCGGGAACAAATTAAACACACTCCATAAAGTAAGCGAATAAAGCTTAATTACATTAGAATCGCAGCAATAACAGTAACAACCGGAAAGTGACGTAGGACTCGTTCGTACGCCTCGAAAGAAACGACGACACCATAGGGGAAGGGGTGGTAAAATGAACACCTTAAGGAAATCATCTTGTTTCTGATAAAAAAACGAGGAATTTGTTTAGTTCTATCGCACAACATCAAAAATAGGTATGTAATCTATAGCAGCGACATGGATTCAGACTAAAATAGCTAAATTTTCACATGTTTTCATCGCTATCAAAAAGCGATGCAAATGTTCATTTTACCTGCACTATGTGGGTAAAATGAACAGCGGTTGGTGGTAAAATGAACACCATGCAAAAAACGTGGACAAAACAAATATTTCTGAAAATTTTCATTGCCCCACCGAAAATACATCCATTAATGATTGTAACCCATTCAAAAAGAATTCTAAAGGTATCAGATTTGACATCCTATCATAACGATATTATCCTCACTGAAAAACCTCAAGTCGTCCGAGCTAAAAGTTATGTCAGTTCTAATTTTCAAACATGGTTTTCTAAAATCTTAGATTTCGTTGATATTTTCACTTCAATTGACCTACGTATCAACTTGAACACTGAGATTTATGCTCTAAATCGTCCGTGCGTGATGAAAATTCATCAAAATTTGTTTTTTCTCGGTAAAAGGCACGGTGTTCATTTTACCACCCCTGTTCATTTTACCACCACTTCCCCTACGACTTGCAACATGACGACGATGATGATGATGATGATGGTGATGATGTTGTGTTACGTTGGAAAAATTCCGATGGAAATGGATGTACTTAACTGTGATAGAATCTTTGATTCTTCTTTAGTTAATGGTTGTTGTTTAATTTGATTGAAACACTGATTTTTCTTTTCAGACAAGTTTTCCACTTTGTATGAAGAAACAGTAGATTGCTACGATGTTTTTCTAAAATTATTCATTATTTTATTCGACATTTGTTCCAATGTCTCAAAATTGAATAGACTATGTAACTCATCAGTATTATACCAGGAAGGTGGCTTCAAAATCATTTTCATTTTTTTTATTTTGAATCCCTTACAGAGCTTCCTTACTGATATTACAACAGCTAGTCCATATTGGTATAGCATACAACATGGCTGGCTTGAAAATTTGTTTGAATATCAAAAGCTTGACAAAGTTTGATTTAAGTTTGATTTAAAGTTTTGATTTAATGTTAATAAGTGGATACAGCTGGGCATGGCGTACCATTGGTACCTCGCGTACCTGTAGGAATAAAATAGACCCCTTTGTGCGGTCCTTTGCCTCATGCCCAGCAACTCCTATCCCTACCTCCTCGCGGTACTGGCCGGGGTACGAGTAACCTTGGGGAAGATCGGGTAACCAACCCCCGGTGGGAACTTGGGTCGTATGCTGACAGGGAAGGTGAGGTTTGCCTTTGCTTTTGCTTCTGCAAACCTTGAGCGTCTGTACTCCATGTTAGGAGCGGCTCATGACAGCGTCTGTTCCCCATGTCAGAGGCAGCTGGTCATCGTCCGAGTGCCAGAGAAGGACTCTAAGCTAAACTGTGTACTATGGCCCTCCGAACATTTAGGGGAAATGGTCCTCCGGAAATCTAGGGGGTTGGTGTCAGGCTCTGCAAGCCAGCCGTAAAAAAATCAAGCAATGAATAATCAACGAGAGATTACGAACCGGGACAATCGGCGAAGACCACAGCGACGGAAAATGACTAGCGATTGGAAGCTCGGTTGTGTTCCATGCAAAAAATATGTTAAATTTATCCTAAAACAGTTTATCGAAGGACCTAAACTTTAATCAACTCTGGGGGCAAAACGCCCACCCCTATTGCATAACACCAAAACAGCCGTTTGAATTCACATTCTACTAAACGCAATGCCACGTTGAAGTTACGCACAACTTGGAACCTTACAAATGTACATTTTTCGCATCAGCATGTATACTATTATTGAACAATAACATCTGAACAAACGCCCGGATGTATGCAACCTATAAACACGCATGATTGTGTGCGTACGTTTACAGTACGGCTAACGCCGGACTGAAGCGGGGCCTTTTACCCCGCAAAACAATACATATGCAGTTAAGCAAGCATTTTTTTTAAATTAATTTATTAACCCTAGAAAAGCTAAAATGGAAAAGCTGTTTCTACTATTTGAAAGAAAACATATTTGTTTATCCGGCCATAATTAAAAAAAAGCATAAAATAATGTTTTTCACATCTAAAATCGCTGTTTTTCTTAACGTGGGCTAACTACCACCAGTCCACCTACGTGGAACTGTAAATCTCTCAACTTCATCGGGAGCACACGCATACTCGCCGACGTGCTGAAGGACCGCGGATTCAGCATCGTGGCACTGCAGAAAGTGTCTTGAAAGGGATCAATGGTGCGAACGTTTAGAGGTTACCATACCATCTACCAGAGCTGCGGCAACACACACTAGCTGGGAACAGCTTTTATAGGCATTTCAGTTGAAATCCAATGAAAATCATTGAGTAAAAATTGACAAAATTTTAATAATTGAGCTTGTGCTCGAGCTAGATTGACCACTCGTGGCTGCTACTCAAGTATCGCCAAATTAGCTGCACTTACACAAGGAACCAACTAGATGACTGCTTTCGACTAACAGACACCCTCAGTGTATAAGTGCTGATGATCTTCTATTTTTAGGCAACAATAGCGCCTGTCACGTCAGAATGCAGACCAATGAGTGAAAGGAAGAGGAATTGATGTTGCATTCCACAGTAGGCCGGATATACCCCTGCATCTACACCAGTTAATGCAGGAAGGTGTTGGGATGGTAATTTTATGACAGAGATGCTTGCTGTTTGGTTACCAAACTGCCTATGTATCAGACGCAAGGGAAGGCGTATTATGATGTGGAAGCGTACACGGAGAAAAAATTGTAGCTTATTATTGAGTTTACCTTGAGCAGCGGTAGCCATAAGACCATCAACCCCGTCTAATAAAAATCATTGAGTAAAAATTTATTGAAACTTTAAGAATTTTAACCGAAGTATTCCAATAATTTCACAAAAGTTTTTTTGTGGATAGTGTTTTCCTTGAATACTAGGGCGCACTGCATCGATTCATCCTATGAACCAATCGATGGTTATCCAATCTTAAGTGCTCAATGCACACCACAAATGTAAGCGATAATTGATCATTTTTCCAACGGTTCATTATTCCCATCAGGATTCGAAGCGTTAAATTATGCAAATATCCCCATCAGCGCAGTCGTTATATAGGGACAATGGACCATCATCATCATTGTGCCGAATGTTAATGACCAATATTCCGCCCTCTCTTTCTCTCTGGGGAGCAATTGTCCCCTTTCCTCGACACGATTACAGATCGATTCTGCTGGGCAGGACCATTGACCCATCAATACAAATCGACAGTATTTGGTTGGGTTCCATAATAATCATTTCCGTCGATGATGATTTGTTCCGAAAATACCACCGAGACAATTGTTATAAACTGCCCATAACGGCATAACTGTCTTATATGGATTTTCGAACAAACACCTTTTCTCATCAAAAACATTTGTGAACAACTACCGTGAAACTGAACATAACATATACTTAGCAATTGGATTATATAGACAAATTGAAGTGGAATTGGCGAAAAAGTTACAGGTCTTTTCGGTGAGAATCGAACTCACGACTCTTTGTTCACTATATAGGGCGGGTTACTCCTATATAGTTATGGACGGAGAAGGTAACCTGAATTAGATTTTAACTCAATAATTACGTAGTCCTCTTTCGGAAGAATAAGATGGCTATGTCATATATATAATAATATGTAATGGCATGTGGAAATGTACTGCCAAATTTGTTCCGTATTTGACAGTTATGCCGTTATGGATAATATAACAATCTGAAGGATGCTGGAGGAAAGTAGGTTGCACTCTTATTAAAATTTTAATTGAGCTGTGCGGTTCAGCATTCATTCATTGCATGGATGATGACGGACAATTGAAGTATGCATGCAAATTTAGTGGCATTGCTAAATTTAATTAATTTCGACTCTCAACGGGACCATGAGTGGACGATGAAGAGTTTTAGTTGTTTAATTTCCTATTCTATTTGGCAGCAGGGGGTGGGGTTTCGAACGACCTGAAATTTCTCACGAAATGATAATTTCCGCATCATATGACTATTCCTAACTCTTGTATGAATGACTACTATGAATGACGTTAACCCCTCCTCACTCTACTTTACTGGGCAAAGTGGAAGCAAAATGCGATATATATATATATCAATGTCTCGACTAAGCAACGGATTCAGGTCGGAATCCAAACCGTTCAAGGATTTTTTTGAGGATTTGTTCGGTGGCAGAAAATCCCCCTAAGGAAAAAATGAAGTAATGACTCTAGAATTGCTCAACAGATACCTTGAGGTATTTCGTTTTGAATTCCTTCAGAAAGTACACTCCATTAATTATTCCAGGATTATGTTTTTTTAAGAACATCTTTTGAAATTCTTTCAACACATGTTTTGAGATATTCTCAGTATATTTCCTTAAACATAACTTCTGTTATTTTTTTAAGTTTTTGTCATGGATCACTCTATAAATTTCTTCAACTTTGTTTGGACCCTTGGTAGTTGGCGTAAGTTTTCACCCCCTTGGTAGTAGAAGAGTTAACGTTCTGTGAAAATCACATTCAAATCAGGCTAAATCGGCCTAAATGAATATGAGATCTAAGCACCTCCAAAGTTGACCATAGAGTATGGAACAACAAAAAAAAAGTTACAAATGTGTTTTCCAATACTGTAGATTTCCTAAGGCACAAACATGTTTTAATAACTTATTCAAGAGTTTTATCAAACATAGCCATAGAAACTCTCCAACCTCCACCTACTAAAAATAATTTCTTCCGAAGCTTCTCTTGTGATACTCTTGAGAATAGTTCCAGAGGTTTGTTAAGTGCATAGAGATCGTGCATTTCGCCAAGAACTCTTCAAAAAATTGTCCAGCTATTTATTTGGGATTTTCTTCTAGAGTCACTACAATTTTTTCAACGTTAACGTTAACGGAATAATTCTTGGAAATACTTCTGCGAAAATACTTGGATGAATCGCTGAGAACTCTTAAAAGGAATTTAAGGTGATATTTGCTTGAGTACGAAAATGGCCTTCAGTATTGCACTTCACAACTTTGCACACATCATATAACGCAAAAGATTAATAAGTTCAACGTAAATTCTGGTTGTCTCGAAATACAAGGGTGTGTCGATGTTTGCCTTCGCTTCCCGTTCACCCCACTTTTATTGTTCACAGTGTGGTTGAGCGAATATGAATTTGAAAGTGATAATGATTATTTGAAGTGACCAATCTCATCGTAGAGGAATGTTTTTTGCAACTGATAGCATTACAATATATATTTTTGCCATTACGTTGTATAAAAGCATACTTTATATCAAAGAAATGAACAACATAACGGCCTACTTTTCTGAACAACAAATGCTAAAAATTACTACTTTTCAGCACTCTTTTCGGTGCCGAAAAGTAGCGCTGTTCAGTTCTGTTTTTGGAGTCACCATGTTAATATCTGCGTCTCTCCATACGCCATTCATTGAACCAGTGATGCATTTTGAACTGAACGCGAGCCAAAAATGAACGGAGCGCGTTCAAATTTTGAACGAGAACGCAGTAAACATTGAACTCTCGAGACAGGGCCTGTCGTTGCTCTCGAACGGCCCGTTCAGAACGCAATGCATTACAACGGTAATCAAAGCATGGGTTTAGGTTTATACCTGGAAAATATTTCATAAACTGATGATAAGTTACATTTAACTATAACAAGCATAGCATTTCTAGCTTTGAGCAGCTTCAAAACAACTTTGGCACGTTCAGATGCCGTGAAATCTGTCAAAACCATCTGCGTTCAATTTTCTGCTCTCTAGCGTTCAAATGTTTGAACTGAACAATGAGCAAGCCTACTTGATCACTCCGTTCAAAAAATTGAACTGGAACGCAAACTGAACGCGTTCAAATGCATCACTGCATTGAACTGCCTTGTGTATTTCAATGACTATTTTTTGCCCATGCATCTGCTTCTGCAACCATTGAGCGATTCGTATTCGACTAAAGGGAGCCTAATGAAACATTTTGATTTAAAATCAGGTTACCCAGTGTTCGTAATGGTTGCTCTAGAGTAATTTCCAAAATATCCGGAACCTAACTACACGCTTCTCACGGTTTGTGAAGGGAGTTTGGTACATGAGGAATAACTTCAATAAGTAAATTGCATGCGGCGTCTTACCTGGTAAGTCTTCAAAATCAGATCAATAGAACAAAATTCCCGTTGAAAATTTCTCGTTCGAGAGTTCCCAACTTAAATAGTAATTCATGAAAATTTATAATGCACAACTAGTTTTGACGTTGCTCTTACGAATGCGGGAGTTTAATATATAATTTAAATATTTAAGTTTTGCTTTTCGTAAGCTGTCCGGAATTCGAAACATGGTGTCCGTGAAATGGAGCAAAAGTTGCGTCTGGAATAAGAATCATGGAAAGATCATTAATGGCTACAAAGCAAAGCCATGCTGAAGTTATCTGGGTTCGATTCTCCGTCGGTCCAGGATTTTTTCGTAATGGAAATTTCCTTGACTTCCCTGGGCATATAGTACCATCGTACCTGCATTACGATAGGTATATTGGCGACTTAGGCAAAGAAAGCTCTCAGTTAATAACTGTGGAAGTGCTCATAAGAACTGAAAAGCAGACTTTGTCCCAGTGGAAACGTAATGCCAAGAAGAAGAAGAAGAACAATCCATCAGATCAGTAACACGTAGTTATTGCTGTGACTTATGCTAAAACACCACTCACAATCACAGTGCGCGTCGTACCTTCGTGCTGTGCGTACACGAATTCTCTCTGCTCTTGGGAGTTTTCTTAAAAACTACCTAAAGCAATAAAACGGTACTTTTCAGTGCTACTAAAACCAAAGATGGTCAAAAGGAAAAAGATGATCGACTCTTTATTTTGCCATATATTTTGCCGACGACACGCTATTCAAGTAACACTGCTGCCATCTGTTGAGTGAAAAGCGCGTGAACATTATGTTCAATTAAATTTAAATCATTGTGCAATCAAAAAGCGAAACGTGGAAGAAATCAAAACAAACACGATTAAGAACTATTAAACAGAAGTGAGTATGACTCTCATAAAATCAGGATTTTCTCGACCAACATAACATTTGTGTAATTTTTACACATACTAAAAAGTATTCATGTTGTTTTGTCTTCTTTTTTTCACATTTAGAGATGATTGGCAGTATCGGAAATCCCCGTTTGAGCTGTGTACCTTTTTTCAAGCGTGTATGTCATAAACGAACACTTCAACATCTGGTGGTCATTAGGATAACGTTGTATGTTAGTTGGCTTTTGACTCAACAGAGCGGCGCTATTCGTGTCGCCTAGAAAAGACGGGAGTCGGTTATCTTTTTCCTTCTAACCATCTTTGAATAAAACAGTACTTTTCAGTACTATTTTTTCTACTATTGATCCCTTTACGTTCCACTAAACTAAACTGTCACTAAACGTGGCAAGAATGGAAATGGATGATGTTGATAATTGTATCGAATTGAGCAATCAGTTCAATGCTCTAGACAAATTTTCCGAACACCAAACCGAAGCAGCCTCTAGCCCAGGCTCTTTGATTCAAGTGAGGAAGCAAAGAGTGCCGCCTATCGTGGTCAGTGGTTCCGAATTTGGGGGATTTAGGCAGGAGATCTTGAACTCCATTAGGCGAATCAAGGTTTTCTTCCAAATCGCAAAGAAAGGAGACTGTCGCGTTTTGCCGGAAACTCTTAAAGATCGCGAACTTCTTCTCAAACATCTTGAAGAGAAGAAACACACATTTTTTACTTATGACGACAAAACTGAACGTTTGTTTAAAGTCGTCTTGAAAGGTCTCTCAAGTGACTATAAATCACCTGAAGAGTTAAAAAATGGAATAAATGATTTACTTGGATTTTCCCCAGTCCAAGTAATCATTATGAAAAAAAGTAATGGTCCGGGAAGGGCTTTCTCAAGAATATCATTTAGTTCATTTAAACAAAAAGAACTAAATAATATTGAAGCTTAAGAAAAAGCAAAACTTATGTTCGATGTCCGTGTAACATGGGAGCATTTCCAGAAACCTGGAGGAAATTACCAGAACCCCACTCAGTGCCTTCGGTGCCAAAAGTGGGATCATGGTACAAAAAATTGTCGCATGGATGCTAAATGCATGATTTGTGGAGGTTCTTCTCATGCTAAGGACGTCTGTCCAGTGAAGGAAGATACCGATAAGTTCTTATGCGCCAATTACAAGGGTAAGCATAAGTCAAATTTTTGGAATTGCCCTTCGCGCAAGAGAGTCGTTGAGGCTCGTGCCAGGCAGATGAAAGATAATATCCGTTACGATAACGGTCGTTTCCGGAATTTGCCTGGTAGAGTATCGAACAATGCTCATTTTTCAGTTAACGAACGCTTGATCATGAATCATACCCATCAGGAAGATCATAATCATGCTCATTCACAAATTAATTTTAATCCGTCCGGTAGCCGTTCGAATCTTTCAATTTCGAATGTATCTACCACGGAAAATCCTTTGCCGATATCGTAGCAGGTAATTTGAACTCCTTCCCTATTCGTACTATGAGTACCCTTTCTACTTGTTTCAAATCAAATGGAAAAAAAAACCCAACCGCCACAGGTAACTCCTACTCCACTTCTTCGTCTACCGAAAATTCTAATGGAAAATCATCAGATAATGTACCCACTTCAAGTGATATGTCTGCCTCTGATTTTAATTTTCTAACTGAACAATTGAATCTAATGATTGATGCAATGTGCGAAGCCACCACTATGACTGAAGCAGTCCAAGTTGATGTAAAATTTACTTATCAAATTGTTATTGGATTACGTTTTTCTAATGGATCTAAATAATAATTTAAATATTTAAAATTGGAATGCTGAATTCTTCATTTTTCTTGAAAACTCTAACTTTGACCTACTGTATCAATTAAAATATAAAAGATCGTGTTCTGATATTCCGGGAATAACTTAATAGAAGTGTTTACTATGGAATGTTGTACAAGAAAAACCTATCAGAACAAGTCATTTTTTCGGTTATTGGCCACCTGATCGCCCATAGTGAAAGGACGAACTGTTTAATTTTCTTAAAGTTAATAACGTGCATATAGCAGTTATTACAGAAACATATATAAAACCTGGATCTAAACTCAAAAGAGATCCTAACTTTTTTGTTTTTTTTTTTTCATAATGATCGACTTGATGGGGCATGTGGGTGAGTTGCAATCATCATTCATAGGCGTGTAAAACATCAACTGTTTTCGTCATTTGAAACTAATGTTTTTGAAACTTTAGGTATTTCTGTTGAAACACAGCTTCGTAAATTTGTTTGCCTTTTCAATGCTCTGGACAGCAAGTTAATTTGTTCCAAACTGACTTGCAAAAATTTACTCGCAATTAGTCATTTTTTTGTCATTGGTAACTTTAACGCCAAACATCGGTCATGGAATAATTCTCAAAGTAATTCCAACGGCAGAATTTTATTTGATGAGTGCTCTTCAGGATATTTCTCAATTCAATTCCATTGTTGAAGCCAGGAGCATTGCAATTCCAAAATGTGAAATAAAACTCGAATCCGTGATTATAGACGATGATCTTAAACTCTTGATCCGCCTTGAAAACGTGAGGAGAAGGCAATTTCAACGCACTCGCAATCCTGCTATGAAAATTATATGGCAGAATTTGCAGAAAGAAATCAAGAAACGTTTTGCAGAATTAACACAAATTTTTGAAAATAAAATTTCTCAATTGAGAGGGTCCAAAAGCCCTTTTGGAAAATATTTAAATTTTTGAAAAAATCTTAGAAGCCAATACCGGCATTGAAAGAATTATTACTAACTATTTATTATTTCACCGTCTTCAGTTCAACTGTACAGACTGTTTAACTTATTTGTCTAGTACTTAAATTCAATACAGCAAATATGATTAAATTGTTCGACTGATAACGTACTAACAAATTATCTTACATATACATTTCGAAACAAACAAAAAATAACTTAGACAAACGAAAAGAATACAATTTTTACATAAAACAGTCATTGTAACCGAAAAGCTAAACATTACATATAATTTGCAATTGGATTAGATGGACAAATTTATGTGAAGATTTGCGAAAAAGTTACACGTTTTCTAAGTGAGAATCGAACTCACGACTCCCCGATCTCTAAAAAAAAATAATACCTAAAAAATAATGCGCTCTCGGGCTAGACATTGGATATAAATAGAAAGCGTTGTGTTTGGGTGGGCATCTAATTCTTCCGAAAGAGGTGCACTTTGCGAAAAAGGACCACGTGATTATTAAGCTGAAATCGAATTCAGGTTAACTTCTGCGTTCATGAGTCCTAAACATTTTTCGGATTCCGCCATGAACATTCGACCACTCATCAACTTTTACGTGTTACAAATTTAATACGTTCCAACAAATCTGAAGGCTATTCTACTGGTCTTGCTCTTCTAGACATAGAAAAAGCATTCGACAGTGTTTGGCATGAAGGTTTTGTTTGATCGTAAAATTAAAAACCTTTAATTTTCTAACCTACATTTTTAGAATCATTCAAAGTTATCTGTCAAATCGTACACTTTAGGTTGATTATCAGAACTCCAGATCTGAAAGACTTCCTGTAAGAGCTGGTGTTCCTCAAGGCAGCATTTTGGGACCAATATTATACAATATTTTCACATCTGACTTACCTGAGTTACCTCAGGGATGTTAAAAATCCTAGTTTGCGGATGACACAGGCCTCTCCGCCAAAGGACGAAGCCTGCGTGTCATCTGTAGTCGATTGCAAAAAAGTTTGGATATTTTTTCTTCATGCTTGCAAAGTTGGAAGATTTCTCCTAATGCTTCCAAAACTCATCTACAGGGTGGCCTCGATTATCAGGAGTATCGATTTTTTTTTTCACTCCAGATAATCAAATCCTCCGGATAATCGAATCACTAAAAAAATGATATCTTTGATAAAACAACTTATATATTATCTTTTATCGTTGTATTTTTTATATGATGCGGTGGCGTAGCCAGAAATTATTTCTAGGAACAGTAGAGGTCTTTACATGAAAAAAAAAATTGATCAGCATACACAAAAAAAAAAACAATTTTTTAACCCCCCCTTTTCTTAAATACGTTCTAAACTGCAAAATCAATCATTTTGTTTATTGCAATACCAAATTATCTCAGATTTATGCATAAAAATTGAAAAGAAAATTCCGGATAATCGAGTCTAAAATTCCGGATCATCGAATCCCGGATAATCGAGTCCCCGGATAATCGAGTCTCCGGATAATCGAGTCCGCCCTGTAATCATATTCCCACATATACCAAAAGAGGGATTCCACGGAGGCATGCAAGTCGATTCTGATCGACCATTTCAAAAATATCTGAAACTTTGCACAGTTTTTCAGTTCCATCTAAATCGTCATTTTTCGATATCAAATCTTCAAGTTGAGTCACGACTAACTTTTCAAAAGGGTGTATGTGAAAATGGTTCAAAAATATTCAAAAAGCTGCACAGCAAAAACGGTTCGTTCGATTGTTAGACAACTAAAGAAACAAAGTTAGGCAACTAAATAAAGATTCCAAAAAAAATACACACAGTAAAAAAAAAATTTTTTTTTGCATTAAAAAACATCATTTTAGTCACAAAAACTCAACTATCTCAAAACCCTATCGAAATACCAACGTAATTTTTTGAGGGAAAACGGTCCATTATATTAGCTATCTACCACAAAAATTTGGTGATGGTAAGCCAATAAACAAAAAAGTTATGACATTTCAAATATTTCACAAATTTGACACTTAGTGAAATTTTTTTTTCATTGTTAATTTTTTTTAGGACCGCAGTTTGTTGCTGAATTTTTTGTTAAGGTTACCACATGAGGTTAACAGGTTGTTTTCATGATATTTTATTTAATTATTCATAACTATTATAGCATCTATTAGAAAGTTAGACGCGATCCAGTGTTGTGATCTAAAGTCTTGATAGTGTCATATTTTTTATTGTACCGTAAAACGGGGTATCTTTGATAATGCGGGTAGCTTTGATAGTGGGTAACCTACTACATACTAAACGAAATATCATAATTTCTGTTAATCAGTTAAGCAAAACGAATTCACAATTAAAGAATACTAGTATGACACTTCATGTAAGAGTGGTTTTCATTTGAATCAAGAACATTTGAGGCTTTTTATACGAATATTAAAAATTGACACGATTTTAGCATTTTCGAAACGCTTACAAACAATCTGTTCTACGATCACTATTTGATGTAGTTTTGAATAGTTGGCCACTTATCTTTGACAGCCTAGTTATCATAGAACTTGAATACGGTCTCAAATCTCTTAGCGAATAGCCTTTTCACAAACTGGGACCATTTTTGTAATCTTAGTCAGAAATTTCCATATAACGTTAAACGCCTAGAGGTATGCAATGCACTACAAATGTTCGTTATTCATTCAATTTTGTTCGATGCATACCCCATTATCAAAGTTACCCCAAAACAGAAAACCGACTTTCGATTATATGAAAAATTATATATCCATTCAAAATAAATCTTTTGGCAATCTATCAACTGCAATCGATTGCTAGGATGCCAGTACTTGTTTTAAAAATATAATATCTAATTCTTTGAAACAGCATGCATAAATATTCAAGTTTTCTTCGAAAAAACTATCAAAGTTACCCCGTTTTACGGTACGTAACTGAAGAAAAATTCTCTCAATAGTGTTGAAACCTTTTGATAAATGAAACCTATAAGAAATCTAATATTGAAGACAAAAGCTACAAAAAAAGTTTTCTATACAGGTATACGACTAGTTTACCTGCAAAAAGTTTACCTCGTAGAGAACAAGGCGGGTCTATACCCAGGTGATCTAGTATACGTAAAGCAGGTCGGTTTTCTCGGCGCTGGTTTTCTCCACAAGGTTAAAATCTGATTACACCTGGGTATAGACCCGCCTTGGTAGAGAATAGACTTTGTTAATCATATTTGGGAGAAAGCGAGTAACTTCAACAACATCAAAAACATGATAGGTACATACCATGAACATACTCACGAAAAAGCTAAAAATATACTACCACTATGGTTATAAAAGATTTAATTGTAAAATTTTTCTTCAGTCAAGCAAACGACACCAAACTAGTCAGTAAAAACTCAAAAGTGATTTTGTTTATTAAAATCTAACGAGCAACATGAGTAGTCGCTTTCTCAACTGTTGCAGGCCGTTTGCAGAAAAAAAGTGTTCGAAAGAGCTACGAAATCTCACCGAAAGCACCATAGATAAACTGAAAGCGGCTGGTTATGCTCCAATGTCTACATTGAATACAAATTTACGCATTTGTACGTCCTTCCGTTTAAACGTTGACAAACGGGCAATATGTACATCATCGGTGGATCAGGTTGCAGGAAGTTCGAAAACAACAATAACTGAGGAATTACTAGATGCACCGACAACAACTGAGGAGTTACCAGAAGACATCTGTTTCAACAAATCAATCAGAAGATGAGTGCATCCAGAAGGTCAACATCGAACGCTTCAACGAAGGGATAGCTGGAATAAAAGTGACTCCGATTAAATGGACGAAGATGGGTTACGTCAATTATCCCGAGAAAAAATACCGTGAAATCAACGAAGCTGTACGAAGAAACCTCTTCAAATTAGGACCTGAGAGTGTGGAAAATACAGACTACGATGAGGTAATTATGAATATGAAGGAAAGGTTCTCGAATCTAGCCACGACAAGGAAAGAAAAATTATTGATTTTGTCGATGCTGCCAAGCTCGTGGTCTATTCAAGACGCCATTGATGAGTTCAAAACCAATAGAAATACAGCAAAAGAGGCAAAACAATTCAAAAATAACTGTCTTGCAACCAAAAATGCTAGGTCGAGTACTTCATTAACAGATGAGACAAATGGCCAAAAAGATTATGTATCTGTAAAAAAAGATGGAAAGCGTCAAGCAATCCAAAAACGATTAATGATGACTACTTTGAAAGAAGCGTATTCACGCTTCAAGGAAATTAACGAAAATATTAAGGTAGGTTTTTCCTCATTTGCAAGCCTTCGTCCAAGGCAATGCAAGCTTCTATCCAATTCAGGAACACATAATGTTTGTGTGTGCACAACACACGAAAATATTAACCTAATCTTACTTAGTTTGAAAAGAATCAATTTATCAAAGGATATCTAAATGTTAACTGGTAGTCTTTTGTGTGAAAATACAACATCAAATTGCTATCTACGATCTTGTTCGGATTGTCCAGATTCTTCATCATTGGAAAATACTTTATTCGCTGAGTTTGAAGAAAATTATATTGATCAGTTATCATTTGAGCAATGGATGACCACGGATAGGTGTGACCTAGAAACTATTGTAAAACCTGTAGATGAGTTTGTGTCATTTTTTTGCTTGAAATTAGAAAGTTTAATTCCTCACGACTTTATTAAAACAGAGCAATCCCGCTTTTTGAAAAATACGAAAAATACATTACAAGATGGTGAATTTTTAGTCATTTGTGATTTTTCTGAAAACTATAGCTTTGTATTGCAAGATGAAGTGCAGTCCCATCACTGGAACGTACAACAAGCTACAATTCATCCATTCGTTATTTATTTCAATGGAAGTACGCAAATTGAACATTTTAGTTTTATTGTAATTTCCGAAGATTTAAGACACGACTCAGTATCTGTAAATTTGTTCATTGCCAAAATGATTAACTTTTTACGCGTTGATAAGGATAAAGAAATCAGAAAGATATATTTCATGTCTGATGGAGCAGCATCGCAGTACAAAAACCGTAAGAATTTTTCGAGCCTATGTCAATTTAAATCAAAGTACGGAATTGATGCAGAATGGCATTTCTTTGCTACGTCACATGGCAAAGGTCCTTGTGATGCTTTTGGAGGAACCATAAAGCGCATGGCCACAAGAGCAAGTTTAGCCAAAGAACGTGAGCATCCAATTAAAACTGCAAAAGAACTATTTGATTTGGCGAATCGCAGAAAAGAAGAAGATTTAACAAAATTATCATTTTGTTTTACTACTACTGAAGAGTACGAATTAACGGCATCAGAGCTCAGCGAGCAATATAATAACGCGAAAACGATCCAAGGAACTCAAAAATTTCACTGTTTCATTCCATTGTCAGAAAATAAAATTAAAGCAAAACTATACTCGAACTGTACTGATAATGATGCAAAAGTGTTCGATATTGTAAAAAAATTGAATAACAATAAATAAATAAATAAGTATTAATAAAATGTTTTCATGATCTCATAACGCATACCCAAATCCAAAACTTTTAAAGTTTATATATAACATTTAGAAACTCATCGACCATACTCTAAAAAAAAATATCCTGGTAAAATAAAATTTTATTTTCGTGTAATCTGTTAATTCATTTTAATTTATACATATATACATATACATATAATATTTATACATATACATAATATTTATACATATAATATACATAATACTAATGAATACATGAAAACGACTTGTTTAATTTACGCAAGGCCCTTAACAATAAAATCAGCAACAAACTGCGGTTCCCGTAATAATTTACACCGAAAAAAAATTTTTTTTTTCTACTAAATGTGAAAATTGTGACATGTTTGAAATTATTGGTTTACCATCACCAAATTTTAATGGTAGATAGCTAATATAATGGACCGTTTTCCCTCAAAAAATTACGTTGGTATTCCGATAGGGTTTTGAGATTGTTTGGGGATTTTTGCTGAAATTTGTACCACTGTGCGACCAACGCATCTTCTAACGTTATTGCTGTATCGGGCAACACTGTTTGCATCATCTACGAAGAGAAGAAAAATAATTGAAACCACTTGTATTCGAACAGAAGAGTAATAAACACGTGAAAACAAGTTTGTCCGTATTTTCAATGCGTGTTCCGCCGGTAGAAAGATTCCGACCGTCCGAATCGTGTTCTCGGGTTACCGATTGTTGTCCAAGTTCCGCTATTCGCTTTCGTTATTGATACAGAGATATTTGAGTTTTTGTGTCAAAAATTATGTTTTTTAATGCAAAAAAAAATTGTTTTTACTGTGCGTATTTTTTTTTGAATCTTTATTTAGTTGTCTAACTTTGTTTCTTTAGTTGTCTAACAATCGAACGAACCGTTTTTGCTGTGCAGCTTTTTGAATATTTTTGAACCATTTTCACATACACCCTTTTGAAAAGTTAGTCGTGACTCAACTTGAAGATTTGATATCGGAAAATGACGATTTAGATGGAACTGGAAAACTGTGCAAAGTTTCAGCTCAATAGGAAAAAATGAATTAAAAAATTTACCAAATTTTGGTGCTGTTGCTTGGAATCAATCAAAAGCTCTTTATTTGAAACCTTCAAGTAGACATGTTGTCACGATGAGAGGAGTTCCAATTAATTGGTCAGATGAAGTTAAGTTTGTGGGCTTCGTAGCCGTGCGATTAGTGTCACCGAGGCATTTAGCCGCATCGTGCTAAGGAGTGTGGGTTCGATTCCCGCCTCAGGCGGGAAGGAATGTTTTCCGACTGTGCCACTGGGCGTTGCATGCTAGTCCGTTGTCTAGTGTGGTGCTTCCTTCAAAGGGCAAACAGCCCACTGGAAGCATTAACGTGTAGTGTCTTTAAATCTAGAGCTCATACTAGATAAGAAATTAACTTGCAAAAATTCCATTGAAGGCATTCAAGCCAAATGTAATAAATATGTAATATGTATCTATCCCCTTATTAATAGAAAATCAAATCTTTGTCTTAAGAACAAGCTTTTGATATTCAAACAAATGTTCAGGCCAGCCATGTTGTATGCTGTACCAATATGGATTAGCTGTTGAAATACCAGGAAGAAAGCTCTACAGAGAATTCAAAATAAAATTTTGAAAATGATTCTGAGGCTTCCTCCCTGGTGTAGTACCAATGAGTTTCATAGAGTATCCAATGTTGAAACATTGGAACAAATGTCAAATATAATCATTAATAATTTCATTAATAATTCATAGTATTAAAATTAAATACCAGCACACTATAAGGAAAGTGTGCCAGTTATGGTCATAGTGGTTCCCTATTTGGCCATATGCACAATTTGGACAACTTTTACATTTTCAATATTTTTGAATGTGTTAACATGAAGATTTATCCTTTATTTTACTGCTAAAACATAAAAGATTATTCTAAATGTGAAGGCATTCTAGATATATCACGTATGGCGAAACAGGGAACCACTATGGCCACAACTGGTACACCTACCCTAGTTTGTTTTTTATATGGTGGTTATTAAAGGAAAAACGAAAAAACGTTATGCTGCTAACCTTAGATTACTATGAATGATGATAATAATTGATGATTAGTATTTGTTTTTTTTAACGGTAAGCATAACACTGTACTTTGTCTGGTTTGGATTATTCAAGGTGATGTTTTTGTTTGTAGCTCGGACCTTATGTTTCTGTACTCAATTTCAAACAATCGGCCAAGCCAGGAAATGAGGCACCACTTCGACCTGCTAACCTCTGTATGCGCCTTTGGACAGTGTTGTTTCATACCAGCGAGTTGCTAGAACCCCATGTGTGAAAGTATCAGTATTATGCATTTCTATTTTTGAATGTTTACCGGGGAAACCCCGAAGATTTTTTGCTTCTCTCAAATAAGTGAAACAATCAGCATTTGCAGATAACAGGCTTGTGAATATTATAAAAGCTGAGCTATACTAGACATACCGTCAGTGTTGTATCGTCCAAGATTCTGCTCACTAGTACTACCACCATGCTTACTTTATTTCGTCGTGCTAAACGTCAAGCCACCTCCGGGTTGATCGGTGATATCATTCAATTCCGAAACAAAAATGGAGCCTACCTCAACTTCATCCAGAGTCTAACAGCAGCGTTTACCGAGTCCAACGAAGCCTACGGTGGCGTCAAGGTAACGAAGCGCACGGAAGGTATCACCAAGGTCACCATCAAGGACAGCAAAGCAAACACGGAGGTTGGATTTATCTACCGCAATCGGGACCTGTACATTGTGGGTTTCGTCGTTGGGAACACGTTCTACATCGACAAAGAAGTCTACAATGACCTCAAGAACCAAATTCCGGACAAATGGAAAAAAGTGATCAACGCCGCAAATACCGTACAGTTGTCCAACTCTTTTAATTACATCGATATAATGGTTGAAAAAGGAGCGACCAAATTCCAAATGGTAAAACTCAGCGATTCACTCAAACAGCTCACCCTGGTCGGCGACACAAGTAAACGCTTTGACATCATGCGGAATCATTTGAGCCCTTTTGTGGTGCTGTTCTCCGAAGCGATTCGATTCCCTGTTTTGGCCAGAGAAGTGCAATCGGAGCTCCTAAAACCAGATGGTAGTGTGAGCTTGTCTATGAATATTGTGCCTAAACTTGGCCTTGGACATCCATCCGACAGGAATGAAGTTATCACCTTGTTTACGGCTCTTACAAAATGGGGTAAAATATCAGCTTCAATACCCAACTTGTACGGGATTTCACCAGGGAAATATGATCCTTATGTATTGGAAGAAGGTCGTTTTTCTATTATTGTTGGCAAGGACCATTTGAATGCCTTGTTGGGAGTGGCCAACTCTAGGTGCTTCGAAAAGATAGTAGTTGCTCCTGTTTCTCGCAGCAAACGAGATCTCAGTGCAATGTTTGACTGGTCGCATCTCGAACCTGCTCAACTGGATCAACAGACCAAAAACGTCACTTTCGAAGGAGACGTGTCACAATCGTCTACACCACCTCCATCGGATGTGGCCTCCGTCACTCAGAGTCCGGATTTGATAGGTTTCTTGTATTTGCTTAACGTTGGAATGTTTTACCTATACAAAAAGAAGATGCGAGTAGAGATGGAAAACGATTCACGTGTTCAAGATCCGAGAGAAGCTATGGCCGTAGCCGTTGATATTAGTGATCGTATAAAATGTTTCTGGAAAAGTGGTAACTTTCAGACTGAGGTTGGGTATGAAGAGTATGTTGAACTGCAAAAGCAAATTGCCAGAGCGCTGATTGGCGGGCATAGTGTGGCACACGTTTTGAGTACGTTCATGGAGCAGCACTATTCCGATGCGCCAGGAAATGGTGGGTCCCTGGAAACTTTACGAGCACAACTTTCTAAGGCATTCATGAACAACGACGAATTGGTACTGAATGATAATTTCCCAGGAGATTTCTGTTTCCAGTGATTATGATGGTCCAAATATGATGATTGAAGAATTAGTGTATGTAATAAATGGTCCCCAAATAAAAACAAACTCCGCATCTTCCAAGAGTCGTTTCTTTCACAGCCAAAAAATGGATTTTCTCTTTTTTATTTCAAAGTGTTTGAATAATGGTCCGAAATGTTCACAATTGTTCACTCATCCGGGAAAGCGTGTTTGGATAAATAATCTAAAACTTCTTTCCCTGAATCAGTAGTAAAGTCACCATTAGGAGAGCTAATTTCGTTCACTTGGAAATCCTTATATTTTGCAAAGTTTTGTTCAACCGTCTAACTTCGCTCAAACTTGAAACATTTGTTCGAACGTTTTTCCAACCGAATCGTTCAGCAGAATGAAGAGCCTTTTTATAAACCTTGCGAGCTGACTTAAACGACTCTGATCCAGCTTAACGGCGTCTGTTCCAACTCTTTCTACATTGAGTCAAGTCAGATAAGGACTGTTCATTTAAGAAAGTGGACACCTAAATATTAGCATTTTGGTGTAAAAATTCCATAAAAACAAATAAAATTTTGTTTCAGTGTGATCTCAAGTGTTTATTTTGACAGCAGACAAAAGTTGACATAAACAAATTATAAATTCTAAACGATGGGTCGAATTTACATGGCGACTCTCAACTTTTTTTCTGCACAAATGGTGTACAGAAAAACTGCCGTTCCGAGATTTGGCTTAAATCGCGAAGTGTCCAAATTGAATTTTTTCAACGCTGTGGCCAAAACAGATATTCCTGACGACGTACGATACATCCCAACAGAAAAATTTGGGAAAAATGATTTGGTATGGCAAGCAATTTGCTCCTGCGGTATGAAAGTACTACATATTTCACGACGGGTTCAATCAACGGCGAAAATTACAGAACTGAATGCATTAAAAAATGGCTTCTGCCCATCTACTGAAAGCATACCATGCCTCCATTGTTTTTGCCAGACCTAGCATCGGCTCACTATGCTTCAGCTACTTTGGAGATGCTCAAGAAGGAATAAGTCGAATTTGTAGGAAAATGACCGAATCCATCAAATTGCTCAGAACTACGCCTCATTGAAACATATTGGGCAATAATCAAACGGCATCTTAAGAAGGATGGAAGAGAAGCAAGCTCCATCGATTTTTTTAAGAAAATGTGGTTAGCAGTTCAAAAAGCAGTTCGAAAAGTTCCGTAAAAAGCTGTGCAGAATTTTATAAGAGGTATCAAAAGAAAAGTAAGAGCATTCTCCAGCAATGCTCAATAAATGTTCAAATTTCTGTGAATTTGATCGAAATTACGTTGATTTCCATGTATTTTAGGTAAACTTATGAATTTGTTCGAAAATAAACAGTTTACTGTAAAAAACACGTGTCCACTTTCTTAAATGAACAGTCCTTAGGATATTCACTATGGGGTCCGTCTTGTACTATTCACAGACCACAGAGAACACGCTTCTTCAAAAGTTTCCAAAAAGTAGGATGTTGTATGTTCAACGGCATCATCCAAATCACTTGTATTTTCAATTCACGGAGAGTATCCATTCTTATTGGTCGCAACTAATTCTAACGCTTCTGCTCTAGTCGATACCATGAAGGTTAGGCGATTGCCTATGTTATGTAATCCAAGATCTGTACTACTTAAGTATTCCATCAGACTGGAGCCTCTCAAATTGATATCTAAGCTGCCCAGATAATGTGATGAGCATTGGCATCACTGCTCACAATCAGTAGATGGCTTTTTGTTACGCAAAATGGAACAACTTGTTAGAAATCTTTCGTTGGGGATGACTCATCATGTGGTAAATATACCGAACGATAGACGTATTTCCTATTGAGGTTACCAACAGAAACATCGATTGTGACAACATATACATCCCTGGCAATTAATTCAGAAATGAGTGTAGCAATGATTGCTTTATTAACGAGAACGCATGCACGAGGCATGGAGCGCGAGTTTGCCATTTCATGTTTACGGAAAGTAGCAAAAACTGGGTTCACAAGGTTACCTAGATAGAAGTTCCCCTTACGAAAATAAGATTCTTGAACTAGCGCCACTTGGGTTGTACCATTTTGCATGTGTTTGCAAAGATTGATGGTTGCTGTTCTTTTATGCAAAAGACTGATCTGAGCTATCCTAACCGTAGCCACTATCTAAACTAGGCGAGATTAAGCTTTTTGCAATCTCAGCACGAAAAAGACCAGAAGCGAAAAAACCAGATCTGTATCTATTAAAAGTCACCAAAGGCGAAAAAGCACAGAATACACTACCCTTATTAAGCCTCAGGGGCAGCCAATTATGCATTTGCGTCAAAATTGAGTTAAGGTCGGTTTTCAACATATCTTCCAATGCTCTTTCAGCTGCACTAATGCAATGATATGTTTTTTTTCGGAAAAAATAGGAAAAAACAGCAAGTCAAATTGTCCTATTATGAAAAGTAACCGCATATCAGTCCCACTACAGATCTCCGTACCATGTCACATAAGAATGAACCGTATTTTGATCATCTCTATATTTTTATCGTAGTGAAAAGAAAACTCTGAAAGTTTCATTGGGATTTGATCATGTTACAATCCTCTGGAAATGTTTGAATATTCGTATGGAAAATGAATTTGGAAACTTCACAGCCCATTTTCTCAATGCCTACTTTTTGCAAATGGGTGTGACTTGCGATTCATGGCAGTTCCAAGTTAATCAATTTTTCATTCAAAAATAATCTTTTTCATTGTCAAAATTACCTAAATGTCAATAGTTCAATTGAATATATGTAATAAATATTAGATATCGTAGTCCAATATGAAATGCACCTATTCTAAACCTTATAAAAAACATGCATACAAGTCGCATTTGACAAATACTAAATTAAATAAAGTGTCTGTCGCCATACACTCTACACCACCAAACACAAATCAGCCTAAGGTTCAAAGTTAAAACCTGATCGTTTACAATCGTTAAAAATAGATCGGAGTCTAAAAATAGACGATACTCATCAGACATGATAATACTCCTCAACATCATCAGAGTTCGGTGACATGCTCTAGAGCAGCGTGCTGCCTTTGCCTCTTTGCGAAGAAGCGAAAATAAGCAGAAGGGCAACGAAATGAGCGAGGAAGATGCAGCACAAAACTCAACAAAGTAAAATTCCATAAAAAAAGAGTGCCATCACAACTCCCCGAGCAATGTGTTGTTCGGGTGGAACACTCAAGAGTTCTTGTGAAGCGTGAATAAAGGTGAGCTTAGCGATAAGAGAGAGAGAGAGAGAGAGTACCAAAACATATCCTCGCCTTGTTTTGGAACTCTCACTCGAATCGTTTGAGGATTTGTGTTGAACATTTTGATTTCAGTAAAGAGGAGTAAACACAGAAAATTGCCAAAATCGCTTCATCTTTGGATCGCAGAGGAGTTTATATCAAGCTTGGCTCTCATACGTAGATGATGAGAATCGTCGTTTGAAAAGATCGTTAAATAACTTCGGAAATTTTACGCATTTCCGTCCACGAAAATGTGAACTCACACTTTACCTGAGGACTTTCATAACTTCTACTAGTCGGACCGTGGAAGAGACAAGAGTGTGTGAATAATTGTTTAGTGTCGCGGTGTGCTAAATGCGTCGAACAGCCGTTCGACGGCTTTTTATCTAGGATCTGCGTCTAGCGATCTACGGCCGAAAGAGAACAAACCTCTCCGACAGAGCGGCCAACACCATTTTCTTTTACTACGTAGAGTCAAGCCTTTGACGATCCCCACCGTCGTTAACTGCGTAATACATCGTCATTTGGTAAGACCGAAAAGTCGTTTGTCGTACCATCGTCAATGCGCTGCAACAGGAATTCCGTTTTGCTGTCGCTTTGTTAGCCCTGCGTTTCTATATTATCGTCGCTTCTGCTTTGCCGACGGCATTCAGCACAGCAACCAAAAAGGGTCCGTAAGCAACCAAACAAAGACAACTAAACATGCGCATGCGTTAAGTACTCAAAAGAACTAACCAAGCTCGGAGACGAAAATTATCGATAACTTTCGATAGAATCAGATTAGTAAATCCACACACACATTTGAGAAAGTAGGAAGAAGAATAAAGAGGAAAGGAAAACATGAGCATGAATAAAAATTTAGGTTATATAATTTGAATATTTGACTGGATTGGAGTCTAGTGTATGACACTTAACATAGCCTTAAAATCCCCTATTGATTAACGATTCCTGATTGACTGGTTTATTAGACAGCAAAAAAATCCTAAATTTACATTTAAATTTGGCACGTAAGGAGTTGTCTAAAAACCACGTGGTCATTTATGGGGGAGGGGGTCTAGGCAATGGTCACGGTCCAAACAAATTTGATTTTTTTTGTGTGCACAAAAGCTCTCGAGGGGGAAGAGAGAGGGTTGGACTATGGGCCAGAAATAAAAATTTCGCGATAAAATTTCGAACATCTTTAAAATGAAATTATATCAACCTAAAAGTAATAAAAACTTAAGAACTTATAAAAAAGCCATGTTTTGGACAACTATGATGCATCTTGAATTGAACTGAGGATATTTGTAAGGATTATGAGAATTTGGGGTTGGTAAATGGCTGGGCATGGTGTACCATTTGTACCTCGCATACCTGAAGGAATAACATAGACCCCTCTGTGCGGTCCGTAGCCTCTTGCTCAGCAACTCCTACCCCTACCTCCTCGCGGTACTGGCCGAGGTACGAGATCGGGTAACCAACCCTCGGTGGGAACTTTGGTCGTATGCTGACAGAGAAGGGGGTTTTGCTTCTGCAAACCTTGAGCGTCTGTACTCCATGTTAGGAGCGGCTCACAACAGCGTCTGTACCCCATGTCAGGGACGGCTGATCATCGTCTGAGTGCCAGAGAAGGACTCTAAGCTAAACTGCGCACTATGGTCCTCCGAACATTTAGGGGGAATGGTCCACCGTAAATCTAAGGGGTTGGTGTCAGGCCCTGCAAGCCAGCCGTAAAAACATCAAGCAACGAATAATCAACGAGAGAATACGAACCGGGACAATCGGCGAAGACCACAGCGACGTAAAGGGACTAGCGATTGGAAGCTCGGTACGTGGAACTGTAAATCACTCAACTTCATCGGGAGCACACGCATACTCGCCGACGTGCTGAAGGACCGCGGATTCAGCATCGTAGTGTTGCAGGAGGTGTCCTGGAAGGGATGAATGGTGCGAACGTTTAGAAGTACCCATACCATCTACCAGAGCTGCGGCAACACTCACGAGCTGGGAACAGCTTTTATAGTGATGGGTGATATGCAGAGGCGCGTGATCGAGTGGTGACCAATTAATGAGAGAATGTGCAAGTTGGGGCTCAAAGACCGGTTCTTCAACTTCAGCATAATAAACGTGCACAGCCCTCACTCCGCAAGCACTGATGATGATAAAGACGCTTTTTACGCGCAGCTCGAACGCGAGTACGACAGCTGCCCAAGCAGTGACGTCAAAATCATCAGAGGAGTTCTAATCGCTTAGGTTGGCCAGGAGGAGGAATTCAAACCGATTATTGGAAAGTTCAGCGCCCACCGGCTGACGAACGAAAACAGCCTACGACTAATTGATTTCGCCGCCTCCAAGAATATGGCCATTCGTAGCACCTACTTCTAGCACAGCTATCCATACCGATACACCTGGAGATCACCTTAGCAGACAGAATCACAAATCGACCACGGTCTGATTGACGAACGGCACTTCTCCGACATTATCGAGGTCAGGACCTATCGTGGCGCTAACATCGACTCCGACCACTATGTGGTGATGGTCAAACTGCGCCCAAAACTTTCTGTCGGTAACAACGTTCGGTACCGACGACCGCCCCGGTATGACCTAGAGCGGCTTAAGCAACCGGATGTCGCAGCTGCATACGCGCAGCACCTCGAGGCTGCATTACCGGAAGAGGGTGAGCTGGATGAAGCCCCTCTTGAGGACTGCTGGAGAACAGTGAAAGCAGCCATAAACGATGCAGCTGAGAGC
The DNA here is from genome assembly GCF_002204515.2 of Aedes aegypti. Lineage (NCBI taxonomy): Eukaryota > Metazoa > Arthropoda > Insecta > Diptera > Culicidae > Aedes > Aedes aegypti. The sequence continues at coordinate 324,941,048 of NC_035109.1, forward strand.
AACGTCGAGTACGTGGGACGGAGTCGACGGAACGATTGGTTCAACGAGGAGTGCCAGCAGCTTTTGCAGGAGAAGAATGCAGCGCGGGCGGTCATGCTGCAGCAAGGCACCCGGCAGAACGTGGAACGTTATAGACGGAAACGGCAACAGCAGACCCGCCTCTTTCGGGAGAAAAAACGCCGGGAGAAAATGTCTTCGTCGGTACTGCAGGCGACGGAAACCAACCAGCCCCCACTTTGAAGGAGGTTAAGGATGCCATTCACCAGCTCAACAACAATAAAGCTGCTGGTAAGGATGGTATCGGAGCTGAACTCATCAAGATGGGCCTAGAGAGGCTGGCCATTTATCTACACCGGCTGATAGGCACAATCTGGGAAACAGAACAGCTACCGGAGGAATGGAAGGAATGGGTAATATGCCCCATCTACAAGAAAGGTGACAAGTTAGATTGTGAGAACTTTTGAGCGATCACCATTCTAAATGCAGCCTACAAAGTATTATCCCAGATCATCTTCCGTTGTCTGTCACCTGTAGTAAACGAGTTCGTGGGAAGTTATCAAGCCGGCTTCGTTGACGGCCGATCGACAACGGACCAGATCTTTACTGTACGGCAAATCCTCCAAAAATGTCGTGAATACCAGGTCCCAACGCATCACCTTTTCATCAATTTCTAGACGGCATACGACAGTATCGACCACGTAGAGCTATGGAAATCATGGACGAGAACAGCTTTCCCGGGAAGCTCACGAGACTGATAAGGGCGACGATGAAAGGCGTGCAAAATTGTGTGAAGGTTTCAGGCGAACACTCCAGTTCGTTCAGATCCCGCCGGGGACTACGACAAGGTGATGGACTTTCGTGCCTGTTGTTCAATATTGTGCTGGAAGGTGTTATGCGGAGAGCCGGGTTGAACAGCCGGGGTACGATTTTAACGAGATCCGGACAATTTGTTTGCTTCGCGGATGATATAAACATTGTCAGCCGAACATTTGAAAAGGTGGTAGACCTGTACACCCGCCTGAAACGCGAGTCAGTAAAAGTTGGACTGGTGGTGAATGCGACCAAGTCAAAGTACATGCTAGCTGGTGCGGCCGAGCGTGACAGGTCTCGCCTAGGTAGCAGTGTTACGATAGACGGGGATACGTTCGATGTGGTCGACGAGTTCGTCTACCTTGGATCCTTGCTGACGGCTGACAATAGCGTCGTGAAATACGGAGGCGCATCATCAGTGGAAGTCGGGCCTACTATGGCCTCCAGAAGAAGCTGCGGTCAAAAACAGATTCACGCCCGCACCAAATGTACCATGTACAAAACGCTTATAAGGCCGGTATTCCTCTACGGGCATGAAACGTGGACGATGCTCGAGGAGGTCTTCGAACGTCGGGTGCTTTGGACGATCTTCGGCGGTGTGCAGGAAAACGGTGTGTGGCGGCGAAGGATGAACCTCGAGCTCGCCCAATTTTACGGCGAACCCAGTATCCAGAAGGTGGCCAAACTAGAAGGATACGATGGACAGGGCATAATGCAAAGATGGTGTTCGCTTCGAATACGGTTGGTACAAGAGGGCGTGGACCGCAGCGAGCTAGGTGAACGGATCAAGTGCGTATCGGAGAGATGCGGCCACAAACCGAGTATTGTGGCGTGAAATTGTTGATTCAGTGTTATCTGTTTAGATGTTAACTAAATAAAATGAAACGAACTTGTTTGTTTTTTCTGTTCGGAACATAAACCACTGCGACCAATATTTGATCTATTGTAGTATATCCCGTGTCCTTTGTTTAGTGCATGTCGTGTTACCTTATCACTATTGAGAAGTGATAAAGTATTCGGTTTTCTTACAGTTGTAATTCCTATCTTGATCATGGGAAAGGATTCTAATTGAAAGGTTCCGTTATTTATACCCTTTGAAGAATGTGATGGGTACACTCTCCACAGGCGCGCCCCTTTATCAGTCTAAATTGGATCCCTTGATAAAGCAAAGAAATTACACCGATATTGTCCATGCATCTTCTTCAAAGTAGAAAACTAAATAAATAAAAGATTAGAAAACAAATTGTTGTATTCGACTCATTTTTTCCCTTGTCTCAAGATCATTCTCGAGAACTGGGAAAACCGAGACTTGTCACTTTCAACAAGGTTTAAAAATGTAACAAGGACTAAACATTGTTCCTTTGATTACTATAATATCCTGTTCTCTTCGTTTGAAGCAGTCAGAACTAGGGTTCAATGGTTGATCTTTACCCCATAACGCACCACGAAAAGGTGATCTACCCGCGTTATGGGTTAACTATTAGGGTGAAATAGTAAAAATATTGTAAAAATTACTGGTGTATTGTAAAATTAATGATAAAATTTAATATTAACTTTATATTCATATCATACATGTAAAATGCACTAAATGTTCTTGTCAAAAATGTAATCACAATAATTTGTCCATTTTTACCCTCAAACCAAATTTCTTACGATAGGCTGAAATTCACGTATTTCAGTTCAAACAAAATTCACCTCCATAAAGTGCAATATAATAATGTGGTAAATCAAATAAGATACGTGTTAAACAATCACACATGTTCTCAATAATAAGGAATTCATCTCAAAAATTCATTTATTAAATTAAGATTTGGACTTTTGCGCGAAATTTTGATTTCTGGCCCATAGTGGGGTGTCTGGAAGTCCACAAAAAATAACCACATGGTTAATGGACAGCCCCTAATCAATTATGTTTGTCATTTAAAACGAAATTTAACTAAATATTCAGCGATAAAAAGTGTAGAATGTCTCATTGCATTCAGGAATGCTTGCAACCTTGAATGAAACTCAAACATTTCATGATCTTCGCCAATTTTGCGTCCTTCCTTGTGCCTTGAAAGTGAAATTGCAAACGAGAATGCTCGGTTTACACGATACACGCTGAATATTTTGTCAAAAACAATGCACATTAATGGATCGATGGATTGTGGCTACTCAGTCAAGGATGCAGGATGAATTGGTGAGCTCGTTTCATGCTTTTATTTATGTTTTACATTTTTTTTTGTCAAAACATCCGTTTCTTTTTGTACTCAAAAAAAAAACACTATGAGATTTGTAATTGTTTTACTTTTTTCAACAAACTTTGAACGGTTTGCCACTATGAAGAGTGTTCCTTGATGGTCCAGCCAGTCGAGTTTTTTTTTCTTTTCATGTGATTAAAAAAGCTTCTGACCTGACAGCTGTGCGTTTGACTATTTGATCTGACAAACTTTGAACCGTTCGTCACTTCAAGACATTATTTTCTTATACTTGAAATCGTATTTATATCTTACAAATAAGGATATCATGATTCAATCGCTTATCAAAGCAAATCCTGTGACCCAACGATCCTTCCCATTAACAAACATTGCTCCCAGTAACCTTTGTGTAGATGCAGAGTCAAACAGGGTCTCCGAAGAGCAAAGGTCCCAATCCCACATGCTTACAAGGACGTGGCCGGCGCCGTTATTGACCTTGTATCAAGAGCGGCACTGAATTATGCACACTGAAGAAAATTATGGTCCATCCGAGCCAAACTTCTAGTTGATTCTTTGAGCATCTTTGCTGACTTCGGTCATTCACAGAATAGCAAACATTGACATGTGTAGTCAGTCTAAGCTAAGCTAAGCATAAACAAGACTCTGGGCTGCACATGACGTTGATAGTTTTCCTCTTCGCGAGTCTCCCTCAAAATATTACCATTAGCGAAGCAAATTTCGGTTAGTTGAAAACATCGTGAGGATATTTTCTGATATTTTCTAACTGAAAAAAAAAATTCTTATTTAACATTTGATTGCACCGATTAGGCCTGAAGCATCGTCGTATCTACTTCAAGAGGAATCTACATATGCAAAATAGGCAAGGTTTGGAGAGAAAAGTTCTCAGTAAAAGTGCTTTGGGATCACAAAGCTTAAAAGCAGACTCCATGTTTAAAAATATAAACAAAATAAATTACTAATTATTTAAATAATAATTGAAAATTCTATTAGTTTACTTGGAATGTATATTTGATATGCGTATTGCCGAACATATTATACCTTGATAACCCTTTTAAACAAACAATCATAAACTTAATTTAATTGAAACATTCTTCTCCGGCGATTCCATCACCTTGAACCGATCCGCTTTCGGCAGCCAATGCCTGAATGAGCTGCTCTCTCAGGGTTTCCAATGATCCACTTCCATGTACTGCCTCTGAGAAGTGCTGTTCCAGAAACGCACTCAAAACGGATTCCAAACTTTCCCCACGAATCAATGCTCTAGCAATTGCCCGTTGCAGCATTACTTCCTCTTCATAGCCAACGTCAGGCTCGAACCCAGCGCTCCTCGTGAAACATCCAATGCGATCAGTAATATCGACAGCTACGGCCAACGCATCCCTCGGATCATCATAGTGTTGAGCGCTTCCCATAGGTACGCCCATCTTCTTCCCGTAGAGGTACAGCATTCCAACGGTAAGCAGATGCAGAGCGCCGATAACATCCGGACTGTGGGTAACCGAAGCCATACCCATCGGAGGTGACGAAGAGGCCTGTTGAACATTTTCCTCGTAATCAATAGATTTAATATCCTGCTCCAGCAAAGGCACATTGCGATGAATCGAGTTATCGAACATCGAAGTAACATCCCTTTTTCCACGTGGAGCGATGGTAAACTTCTGGAAGCGATACGAGTTGGCCACTCCCAGCAAGGTGTTCAGCTGATTCTTTTCCAAATTGACGGTGTAGCGACCCTCTACCAGAGGCGGCATCTGCTTCGGGGGATTCCCGTAGAAGGCGGGTACCCGATCCGATAGTTTGCTCCAGTTCAACAGGAGTGAGTACATGGTGAAGACATGGTTCGATGTCCTCTCGGAAGGATGACCGAGACTTAGCGGCCGAACCAGATTTTTCGACAGGCTCACGGTTCCGGCGGCTTTTCGTATCGCTCCTTGTATTTCTCTGGCCACCACGGGGAAACGAATCGCTTCGGAAAAGGCCACCACAAAGGGACCCAAATGTTGGGTCATGATTTGCGACCGCTTGGATGTGTCGCCGATTTTGGTGAGTTGTGTCAATGAATCACCCAGTTTTCCGATTTGCAGAACGGTACCTTCACCACTTGGTAGAATTTGGTTATAGCTATGTACAGGTCCCGATTGCGGTAGATGAATCCCACTTGGGAGTTCGTGGAGCTGTCCTTTAAGGTGACCTTGGTGATGCCGTCCTTGCGCTTGGTAACCTTGATGTTTCCGTAGACTTCGTCGGATTCGGTGAGGGCCGATATAAGGTTCTGGATGAAGCCAAGGTAGGCTCGATCCTTGGTTCGAAACTGCTTCAAATCACCGGTCAAGCCGGAGCTGGTTTGACGCTTGGCACGGGAGAAAATGTTTTGCATCTTGAAACGTTGAGTGACGATAGAAAACTGATGATTGAAGCTTCGGCGTCGAATTGCTTTTATACCATTAGCAAGCATGATCGTTACGAATGCTAGTTTGTTATGATACAATTGATAAGGTCGGCGCGAGACTTTCCCACTTTGTTGTATAGTAAACAATTTGTATCAAAACATAAACTTTTGACTGATGCGAATCCCGGTGTTATTGATAAGATCCCATGATTGGGTAAAGATCTCGATCGAAACCGGTTTTGAATACTTTCGATCGTGAATTCCAACTTATGCTACCACAAATAGTGGTTTTACCGTTTGCTGAAATGAATTTACTGAGGAAAATACGATTGGTAGGGTTTTAGTACTATTAATGGGCTGACCCTTTAATAACTTATTTTTCCTCTAATTGTATGTTGTAGTAGTATCCTTGAACGGTTCTTCAAGATTGTCAACAAGTTTCTCAACTCTACTTCACTGCCCATAACTGCATAACAGTCACATTCGACATTTTTGACAATTTCAAGTTAATACCGGGAAGAGTCATCGAATGACAAATACTTTCGATCCACTTACTAAAATCTGCGAGATTGTTCTGGAAAATTCGAAAAAAATACCAAGTTGTTTTGTCACATTGGCAATTGTAACCGCATAACAGTCACATTGAGATTATACATGAGCCTCATAATGCAGTGGCAACGAAATTTCTATTAGAATTTTTTTCTGACTATTCACCCAATAAGTGATATGAGTTGTACAAAATTTCAGCCTCATATAAGCACTTTTGAATTCTTAATGATTTTTTGAAACATCAGTTCCCACTCATACTGCAATAAAATGCAGACTTGGTATCCCATTTACTCAATGGCTACTTTTGTCGAATGTTACAAATATGCAGTTATGGGCAGTTCATACAATATATAGAGTAAATTGGGGCAAAAGTGTAAGTGAGGCGAAAGTTTATTTTTCAGATTTCTAGCTCAATGTTTCTTCTTCTTTCTGGCGTTACGTCCCCACTGGGACAGAGCCTGCTTCTCAGCTAAGTGTTCTTATGAGCACTTCTACAGTTATTAACTGAGAGCTTACTTTGCCAATGACCATTTTTGCATGTGTATATCGTGTGGCAGGTACGAAGATACTCTATGTTCTGGGAAGTCGAGAAAATTTCCAACCCGAAAAGATCCTCGACCGGTGGAATTCGAACCCATGACCCTCAGCTTGGTCTTGCTGAATAGCTGTGCGTTTACCGCTACGGCTATGTGGGCCCCTTTGCTCAATGTGTCATGATTGTTTGAATGCTACTCAAGTGAGAGGCTTTCACTCCAAATATAATGAAAATTGATGAAGGTTTGGAAAAGTTTTGGTTATGTTGTTTTTAACATGAATATTGTAATATTCGGACGAATTTTTATTACACGGAACAAAATAAAAATAAAATCTCATTAACATTAGTGTAGGAACAGGGGGGGGGGGGGGGGGGTGCAGGGGAGCCTTGCCTCCTCAAGGATCATCCAGGCCCCCCAGAATTTTTGATGATAATAAAAAAAAACAATTTGACATGAAGCAAAATCTTCTCAATCATAGTACATAACTATTGTTATTGACAAAATTCTCTTCAGTAGTTACAGTTGTGTTCAGAATAATAGTAGTGAAAGCCGATTTTCATACAAAATGCTCAACTTTGGCATACTGTAACTTTGTTTCCATATGAGCAATCGGCATGAAATTTTGGCAGTGAACTACAAATATACTCAATTTTATTATCACAATATTTGAAATTTTTCACACAACCGGTTAAAAAGTTAAGCACCAGGTAAAATCACTCAAAATAATAAAAGTTTTAATAATTTAAATATCTGCTGTATTTTGAGTTTTTGAATATTTCTTCATTCATCGTTCGAACCATTTCCACCCAAGCTATAAATGTATAAACAAGCCAAATTGTTGCTGAACAAAAATTTACAAAAGAAAAACTACTATTATTTTGAGCGATTTCACCTGGTGCTTAACTTCTTAGCCGATAGGGTGAAAATTTTCAAATCTTGTGATAGTAATTGAGTATATTTGTAGTTCACTGCCAAAATTTCATGCCGATTGCTCATATGGAAACAAAGTTACAGCTTGCCAAAGCTGAGCATTTTGTATGAAAATCGGCATTCACTACTATTATTCTGCATTTATGTTATTTTATGTTATACAACTTGTCTTACACAGCATCAGCGTGGCAGTTCTGACTTCGGTGAATCGCGTGACAACCGAAAGTTTAACCGTCTAACTGTCGATCGATTGGTTACTGCGATAAGCGCAACCCAACTAACAATTCAGAACCACAAACAAGCATGCATGTTTAATTATTGTTCAATAATGGTAATGACAGCTGAATAAAAATGTTGCTCTATAAAGAGCTGAGAAGGTGCTTTTTTAACACAAACTTAGGTCAATGTTCAACGTTATGCATTAGAATGAACAAAAGTTGAATCGCCACTTATTAAACGTTTCCAAAGATTCTCATTTGACTAGTCAATATTGTTTTACTAATGAGCTGAACAAGACATGTTTCCCCCAATTAAAAAGCCAATATTCCACTAAACAAATGTATATGTATAAAAGGATATTCAGAAGATGAAATAACGTTTTACTTGCATCGCACTTCAGCTATTTCCACATGTTTAACATAAGCATGAATAAGAGCTGAATAAGTATCTTATAAAATCCTAATTCAGCTTCGGTATATTATAAGAACAGTTGATCCAATAGAGGCCAAAATGACGATTAACAAACACATTGTTCAGTAATAAATAAGCCTTTTAAAAGCGATCACACTATAGCTAAATTTCATGAAATGGACAAAATATTCGAAATGCGTGTTGAGTTCCGAATGCATTTCAAAGCTTATAACTTATGCTTTCTCAAAACTTTTTGAAAAGTCGTTCAGAAAATAAACATGGTCAGCCTCCAGAAATGTAGGATTTTTTTGAAAAACAAACATTTGAGCTAAGTATTCCTAGTAGGAGCGAAGTACTGACAAACAAAGCGTGATATTGACTTGATTGACATAAAAGATCTGAAGACAACATCAAAATTTTGTTTGATTTTTGTATGTAATTAATTTAAGTTATCGTTTCCAGATCTTTTACATATTATATCTCTCAGGTTATTATCACTTTCTGCTATCCATATTATAATTAGCTATTGCTAAGCTTTTTTCGCTTGCTCGGGATGTTGTTCCGTACCAGAAAAGTGGACATTTGTTTGACAGAATTGATTAAATAAATATCAATAGCGAGCTACATTTAAAATGACATTTCTTCTCAACTGAATAGTGTGATCTAAGAAAAATGATTTACTTGGCCATTTCTGAAAAAAATCCCACGCGTCAAGACATTCGAACATTTTTCTATTCAGGCGCATAGTCTTCAGAACACTTCAAATGATTTAAATATATTCATAATAGGTTCATGAAAAATACAAATCAATAATATAATTAATAATTACAAATATAATTTATAAAATAAATGAATTTCAATTTAAGTTAATGGATCATTGAAATTGAAGTTTTGAACAAACTAAAAATTATTATGAAATTAGATTAAGGTAAAGATGCATCGAAGCGAAACCTCAAATTTTCAAGAACATAAATCTAGAGAACTAAACATCCGTTCAAGCTGAAAACTAAATCGATTGGTCACCACCAGCGTGTGACCAATCGATTAGGTTTTCAGCTCGAACCGCCGCGTAGGCGATGCATATTCAGCTTAATCATTTCAGACTGATTTCACTTTGTGTAAATGAACATTGTTTTTGACCATCATTGACATAAATTTTCTCACTGTGCGCTAAAAATAGCCGACTGAACTCAGCTTGGATCAGCACTAAACAGCAGCTGAATAATATGCTTGTTCAGTTGTTGATTAGCGTACCATGTGTTGATTAGACGATGTCGAATAGAAGCTCAAACAAGATCAATATTCAGCTATGAGAGGTTTATATTTTGCACTGGACGAATCGTTCATCAATTCTAGGATGGCGCAGATGGCAAGGCATACCGCTGACGATTGGAAGGTCTCGAGTTCGAATCCAGTATCCAGGCGATTTGTAAATATGATTGTCATATTATGAAAAGTGTATACACTACGTTTTAATTGAAGCGCCTGAAAAATATTTTTTTTTGTTTTTTATTTGTTTTTGATTATTTTTGGACCAGTCGTATAAAAGCTGAACTAAATGCTTGTAAAACGTTTTAAAAGCTGAAAAATAAAGTTGGAATTCGACGACATGCTTTAAAGTTTCTCCAAATTTGTGTGAACAACGCCTGAACAAAGGTTGGCCATGAAAATTATTAAAATGTTATTAAACATGATGCTGAATAAAACTGCCATAATGGTGTTTCTTAAATGAGTGAATGTTAGTTGGGAATTTTTCAACATCTCCGTTGCAAAAAATACCATAGTACAAAAAAGCGTCAATATCATGGAAGTGTGATTCCCAAAATTCGTTTTTTTTCTGAATAATACAAATAATGCTATTTCAGCATTAAGCAACATGTTCAAAATTTATGGATACTCGGTGATAAGTTTAAATAGAACTCCAAAAAGGCCAATTTTGGATCCTTTTCGCTGTTGTTGTATGACGTCTTGTATTTAAAAAATTTTCACACAAAAGTGAATTGAAATCATCTGTTATCTTTTCTTTTCTTTCATGCGTTAAGTCCAAAATAGATCAGAGACTATCTTTTCATAATAGAAATTTCCTTGATTTTCTTGGGCATAGAGTATAATCGTACCTGCCACACGATATAAAAATGCGAAAAAGGTAACTTTGGCAACAATAAGTTCTCAGTTATTAACTGTGCTCATTGAACACTAAGCTGAGAAGAAGAAGGGAAACATCAAGCACTATGACTTGATTACATCTACATTAACCCCTCTACCGGCAGCTTCATTTGTTACCGCTGAAAAATATTCAAATCGTGATAACTTTTTTGTTTCTTGATATTTTTGCACAATTTTTTCGTAAACCCTTAAAAAAACGTCTAGTTTTAGAATATGTGTCAATATTGTTAATTGGTCATCTAGATCCGGAGATATTCCAAAATTCCTTGGGGGACCGATGCGTAGCCATAACCCACGTAAATATCTCGGGCTACTGAATTTTTATCGTATTTTTATATTCACTCCACGGAATGATAGATTAATACAAGTAAGGTACCGTGGGATAAGTGGATACAGAAAAATCAAAAGTCAACTTTATTGTTATGTACAGCTAACGTGAATAATGCAATTCAAACTTTTTTTCTGTGGATAACAAATGAGGGACTAATATTCTTCAAATCGTCATTTATTTCGATTTTTCTGATTGTTATATATTCAGATAGAGGGACTTGAAAATTTGCGACAAATGATCCACTTGCCCCACCGTGGTGTGGTAAGTGGATCACCATTAATAAAAATCTGTTCTCGAAACAAATGTAGTGTGATTATGTTTAATAAGAATGATATTACCCTCGTAGTGCTAGTAATGTTACATTTCAATACTTAAAATTAAAAAGTATCTTTATTTAATCAAGATATAATAAAAAGTATGTATGTATTAGTTCATACTAATTTGATCAAAAAAACATTGTAACTAGCAAAATTTGGAGTAAATTCATCCATTTATACGCATAATTTATACAGAAGAATTGTAGGATTATTCCTAACGATATTTTCGAAAAACACTCTTGGTTTAAAATATTAGTTACATTTACTTTTGAATACCAAACCTAAATCCTTCTATTTTATTTATGAATATATGTGTATCATCTGTCTAGAACAATTTATATGGTCAAATAAGGTACGATACTATGCTTTCGATTGGAAAATTAGTATATTTTGCTCTTTTACAACTAAGCTTAGGTAAACCACGAAAAGTTTCGTGTAAGTTTTGAAATTATTATTCTTTTTATATTTTTTTATACCAGAAAGGTTAAAAAAGCTTTTAGGTGGATTCATTCAAATTTTCTATGGTCAATTTGACAAATTCTAGCTGGGAACGGAACAAAATAAAGGAAAACTACATTGTCGGTATTGAAGCTTATTAAAATTCACGTAAGCAGTCTGCCAATAGATGATAATTATTCTTGATCCACTTACCCAACCCCATTAAAAATTAGGGGTAAGTGTACCATGTCCAATATATTTGTATTTATTTACATAAATTACATATTTTTCATTGTGAATCATTTAATTAGAACTGAAATGCTTACCATGTGTTGAAAAAAATATTCGAATTCGATTTTAGACAGAGATACAATGGATTTTTGATTGATGGAAAACAATTTTCAAATTAATTACTTTTTGCAGCTAACAAGTTTGCTTGTTTTAGTGTACGTGTAGTACCAGTTTTGAAATAGTATCAGTGTGGGCGTAAGAATATAACCTAAAAAGAGGCAATGGTGCGAAAACTTTCAACATATTCAAGTATTTATGCTTTATATTGACAAATGATCCACTTACCCCACTGATACACTTCCCCCACTGTACCTTATGTTGTGAAAAAATGAAGCAATTTGGTGGACCCGTCTTCGAGTAATGTCGAAAATTTCAGATATCTCCACAATCTTGTAAAAAATGGTGCAAAAATATTGAGAAACGAAAAAGTTATCGCAATTTGAATGTATATTTTAGCCGTAAACATTGAAGCTGCCGGTAGAGGGATTAATCAGTTGTTTTCAAGAAACACAAACACTATAGAATTTTCATTCATTCGTTCACAGACCTCAACTGTAAATCTAAAATTAAATCGCAACAACGTTTGATTATACCATTACATCGATCTGAGTCGTCTTTAATCATCGATTCACAATTACAGCAATTCGTCACCAGAAACATCTCGCACTTAATCACTGCCAACCATCCATCAATCACTCGCGGCATCAGCTCTCCTCCCTAAACATTCGAATGTAAATCAAAACAAAACGAATTCTTCCCCCCGAGCCGTGCGAGTGTCACGACGGCACGAAATCTAATTGTCATTCTAGAGAGAGGGCGGTAGTCAGCGGAAGCTTCCTAGAGCTAGGAATAACTTTACACCTGTCCTCCCGCGAAGCAGCTACCTGCAATGTAACATATGTATAAGTGCATGTTTTAGCACCCGCCACCGTAACTTAAGTTGGTACGTGAGTCACGGGGAATGGTAACCTTTCTCGGTTAATTCCAATCATTAAGATTCCGTGACTAATTGGCGAGTTTAACAGTGGTTGACAAGGGGATTTAGGAAAAATGCATTTTTAAATGGTTTGCTGGAAAGAGTGTATGACACTATCCTGAACGCCATTACCCCGAATGAATATTGTTTTAAGATCTCGCATAGTTTATGATAACGCCCAAAAAGCCATAGGTAACGAAACTATTATTAATTTTCTTTGATATTTGTTCCAATGCTTTAACATTGTTCTACGTTACTCATTAGTAAGACTCCAGGAAGGGTGCTTCAGAATCATTTTCAAAATTTTATTTTGAATCCTTTGCAGAGTTTTCTTCCTGGTATTACAACAGCTAGTCCATATTGCTAGAGCATACAACATGGCTGGCCTGAAAATTTGTTTGAATATCAAAAGCTTGTTCTTAAGACAAAGTTTTGATTTTCTATTAAGAAAGGAATAAAGACATTTTACATATTTGTTACATTTGGCTGGAATGCCTTCTGCAAGTTAAATTCTTATCTAGCATGAGCCCTAGATACTTAACTTCATCTGACCAATTTATGGGAACCCCTCTCATTGTGACAACACGTCTATTTGAAGGCTTCAAATAAAGAGCTTTTGGTTTATGTGGGAATATTATTAGTTGAGTTCTTTTCTGACATCCCTGAGATTTCTAACATCCCTGAGGTAGCTCAGGTCAGATGTGAAAATATTGTATAATGTTGGTCCCAGGCAGTATTTGAGTAACATCAGCTCTTACAGATATTTTTTCAGGCTTGGAATCATGGTAATTAAACTGTAGTATACGATTTGGCAGCAAAGTTTGGATTATTCTTACTATGTATGTTGGAAAATTAAAGTTGAAAGAACACGTTTTTCGAGAGTTAGCATTAATATTAAAAAAGAATTCAGTTGTTCACAGTTACCCTTAAAAAGCATTTCAAACACTCAAATTTTACAGATATGCTTAGAATCAGCGGATTTCTTTGTATTGACTTTTATAATACTATAACTTACACTTAAAAAATAAATTTATGATAAAATTTTAAACTTTTCAATATCGCTAAACCTAGTTTTGGTTAGAAGCATTTTTTTTTGAAATTTTTCCTGTTTCTGTTAAAAACAAAATTGACCATAGACGAATTTCACCTAGAATGAGAACAAATTAAAAATCATGCTCAAGAATCTTCGATGTAGATTGAATTTTACACATGACTCCGATATGGTAGAGGTGTGTCCTATGTGTTTTTGCATGCAATTTTATCGGAAAAAATAGCTCCAGTCCTGTTGAGTTTAGAGAAAAATGTTCTATGGAGAAGTTGTAGTGAACCCTACTTCAATAAAAAATATACAATGGAAAATTATTTTATTTTCCATCATTAAAAATTTAAAAATAAATCTTGAAGTTCAACATTTTAAATGTTTTTTAATGTTCACCATATATTTTCATCGGAAACAGATGCTTGGGACAAAAATTCATGATGATGGAATTCTTAATTAAAAAGTTTTTTAAAGAACAACGTTCGCCAGAACTTTGAAATTTCAAAGTAATTTTGAAATCAAATTAAAACATAATTATTTTAAAAATCACTTCTCTAGAAGTAGTCATTTTCGGGTTAAATCAAATTTATTTCAAAAATTCATGATTCCAACAATAAAATAAGCTATTTCCATTAGTTATTCGCGATTCAACACCTAGAAAAATAAGTAAGTAGAGAGAATCATGCCCAATACTCTTGAAAACCTATTGTTCTTGATTGAAATTTGCGAATAACTAATGGAAATGGTCTATTTTTACCTATATAATAACTAATGTTTGCATAAAACTTGAAACAACTCGTGAATGGCTACTTCTAGAGAGGTGATTATGATAATCAGTATGGTTTAGAATAATTCATGATTTTTATTTATCATCAAAACGTATGGGGAGATCCCCCAGTACCGGACAGCACCCAACACCGGACAACTTAGAAATATTTTGAAATCATTTTTGATGATACAATAAAAAACTTGAAATAATTCTAAACGGATATGATTATCACGATCACTTCGCTAGAAGTAGCCATTATCAAATTATTTCACGCATAATGCAAAAATTTATTAATTAGATAATGTAATAGGCATAAAAATAAAAAAATAAAAATTTCATTTTAGCGGCATTAGAAATCCCATACCATACCTGGGGCCTTCCTTAGCCGAGTGGTTAGAGTCCGCGGCTACAAAGCAAAGCCATGCTGAAGGTGTCTGGGTTCGATTCCCGGCCGGTCCAGGATTTTTTTGTAATGAAAATTTCCTTGACTTCCCTGGGCATAGAGTATCATCGTAACTGCCACACGATATACAAATGCGAAAATGGCAACTTAGGGGCAAAGAAAGCTCTCAGTTAATAACTGTGGAAGTGCTCAATAGAACACTAAGATGAGTAGCCGGCTCTGTCCCAGTGGAGACGTTAATGTCAAGAAGAAGAAAAAATCCCATAAATTAGGAAAAATTTGCTGTAAAAATGGTAAAAACGTATTTTTTCACCATATCATTACAAACTTGGAATTTTCCAGTAACTCACAATATTCTAAAGATATTGGCGGGCTGCCTTCATCAAAGCAGTGGATTTTAACCTAATCTACAGCATCTCATATACAACATTTGCTCTCCAGATGCGTGAGCCTGGAGTATTTTCACCAGCTGTCAGTTGTCATAACTAGCGGGTTGGATTTGCTAGTTGGAAAGAACTCGTGTTCCAACCAGCGAATCCCTCTGTAGTGTCATTTTCACATTTTCTATTTCCGAATAAATGGAAAGGTATACATCGAAAAGTTGTAGGTCTATTTTAAATCCAAAACTTAGCTGAAAATAGTACACCGACGTTACGGTGCGACTTATTTTTCAAAAGTTCTCAGAACCAAAAATTTTTGTGCTCTAATTAAGAGTTTGATGAAAAGTGTATCCGGCAAAGTTTTTCATAATAACATTTTCTCAAAGTTTGCTGAAGAACGCAACATCGAATAAGCTCAAACAAAATAGTTTGGATCAAAATCAAAACCTAACTAAGGACCACCCTATTCATCCTTTTTTAAAGATTCAAAACTTAATTACAATTAACTTTTCTGAAGACTTCATACGTCTGAAATCAACGTGAACGGAGAAATCACTTTTTTTCTGCTAAATTGTCGATTCGGACCATTGTGCATTGAGAATAAAGCATATAGTTAGAAAGTTCTTTTGAACTACTTATTTAACAAACATTATTCAGAAGCATATTTTTTTTTGTAATGAAAATGTCATGTTTTTTTGGCAGTTAAACGTAAATAGCAAGGCTGTAACTGGAAATTCTCATTTTTTAAAACTTTCAAAAAATCTTCTCAATTCCTGATTTATATCGAAGCAAAAATGTTTATGTATATCTGATTAAGACGAGATTCCTTCAACACTTTAGTATATTAAAACTTAATTACTAGCACAAAAACCTTCAAAATCGGATAACATTTGTTATTATCACGTATGGCGAAATAGGGAACCATTATGTCCATAACTGGTACACCTATCCTACATGATTTTGTTTCACACTGATTCACAAAATTATTTTCAAAACCACGTTAAAAGATTTAAAATTGAATCAGCATTTTATGATTACGGTCAAACAAAGTTCATTTTAATAGTTTAAAAAACAGGAAAAAACTACTTTTAACTTGTTTAGTTTTAATGTTAAACGAATTTGATGTTTCACAATATTTAAAAAATATTTCGGTGTGTAATGTTTTAAAATTAGTTGAAAACTAATAAATTTGTGTGAACTTCACTGAACACCTCATTTTATAACATGAAAATCACCCTCATGTCACTCTAGATCCAAATATGTTTGCGTCAAACTGCGAGGATTCCCTTTGTATGTGATTTAAATGTAGAAGAGCACACGGAAATTTGATTTTAGGAACTTTCGAAAAATAAACAGCACTTTGAACACAGTCGCTGTGACTATGATATTAAAGTTAACATTTTTTTCCACTACACTGTCTTCTGTCTTCTACTGACCTATTCGAGATAAAGGCGTTCAGGATAATGGGATGGCTCCGTTAGAAACGGTTTGGTAATGACTTTCTCCGGGATATTGAAAATTTATTGAAATTCTCCTAAATAATAGATAACAATTTCGGTTAAATTTCAATTGATGAGGCAATTGGGCAGTACGTATAAATAATTATGATATGTATGTAAATAGACACTTTCTTTTTAAAGGACTAGATTTCACGGAAATCAGTATTTCACCTACAAAATGATTCACTTATTCACTACTATATTTTCGTTTTGACTAAGGGCATTCTATCACTTATTTTCGTTTTCTGAGTACACACTCACAACTAGTTTCACTTGATTCACTCGGCTGCAATCCCCTGCAGTCACTTTTCCCTCGCTCACTTCCCCCCATCCAGCTGGAATGACTCTCGCATAAGAAAAGTAATCGTTTTCGTCATACCAGGATCCGTTCAAGATCGCTGGTTCATCGTTCGATGATCAACCCTCTCCCTGGTTGCGTGTCATGAACCTTCATTGGCATCAACTCTTTGGTCATCGCGCAGCTGATTAACAAAAATAATGTTTCATCAAAAGCCAACGTCATCGTTGCCGTCTTCATCGTCATCACGTCTGTGTCCGCCTACACAAATATCACCCGATGATAGTGCTTATCGTTCGGTCCGGCCGTCCGGATATTCAAGGTCTCGCAGGAACAGTGCGAGTGTGCGTCTAGCGTTGGGTACACTTCTCGACCTCGCCTACAGCATCGACAACCCCAAAAAGTCCAGCAGCACTGGGATATCCAAGAGGGTTGTTTCTTTTTGGATTGATCATCCTTACTGCGGAAACAAGTGCAGAGTCCTAGCGAGAACAGCATGATCAGCGTTATTGCAGTGTAGACTGAGAAAAGCAACTCCCACACGGTTGCCATTTTGTAGGTTCCACCGGTTTCGTCGTCTAGCACCTTTATGTAGGCAACGATGAATGGGATCATTAGGGCTTTGCATTCCTGCGGGGGTGAGATCACGTATTAGGGATCAGCAAATGCCACGAAGGAGTGCTACTACTTACCCAGAATATGCCCAGGAATAGCGTAATGCTTGCTATGAGTAGTGCCAAGTATGAAATCGATGAGGGTTGACTCGCGGTTGCTAGATAGCTTTTTACAACTAGAAAAAAAAGATTCTTCGTTAGTCCTTGCTCGGCGTTAGTCTTCAAACAACTTACAGGAAAAAACTTCCACAAACTTTCCCTCGATATTCGTTGCCAACACTTTTGTCAGCGTGTAGTTTATGCACGCAACGGCCACCGTATAGCCGTTGAACTTGACGAATCCTTTCAGGGCGCCCATTCTTCCAGGACTTCACTTTCTCCAGCTCCCGACTTGCACTCTTCTTTTCTCCAAAATGGCAGAAATCCACCTACGGCACCCGCAACCCGTATTAGGTAAACACAACCTACTCAGCTGAGCCGAGATTGACTAGTGATGACAAATCGACACCGCCGAATCGCATATATAAAAGATTGTATCGGGAGGCGCGGGCACTTTGCGTAATTCTTAATTCCAAACAAAACCCTGAAGCTGTGAGCTCGCGCCGAGTGGCTGCTCCTTAAGGGTGTGCGGTATCTCGAATGATGCTGTTATCAAACAAATTTTCGCGGAGTAACGGTAGATTTTTTTAGATCTCGTTTTGCTTCGTTAAGCTGGCGAAATTTCAACGGATGTTTCTGATAATAGACAAAACAAATCCAAAATTGTGTGAAATATCGTGCTAGATACCGAAAAAAAAAAACAAATGCAAAACATGTTGTGTGACGAAGAAAAGTTTCACCGATAATTGTTTTCTTATCCCAATTTCTTAAGTGTTTATTTTTTTGTTAATTTGTTTTCCATGAAACTTCTTTTCCGGATTTTCATGTATCCTGAGAATAATAAAAATAATTTTCGGTTAAATCAAATTTGCCGTTATTTTGCACCAGTAAAAACCTATAACAAGTTTAATACATAGTATTAAAACCATAAAATGAAACATAGCCATCGAAAATCTGCATGATGTCTTAGTTATATCTAGCAACCAGGCTTGATAATACTCCTCAGCATCACCAGAGTTCGGTAACATAATCTAGAGCAGTGAGAGTGCGAAAAAAAAACTAAGCAGAGAGGCAAAAAAATTAGGATGGAAGATGTAGCACAAAATACAATAGAGGAAAAACCCATCAAAAAAATAAAAAGGGTGCCATCACAATTCAGCGAGGCCTATTTTGTTTGGACAGGTCACTCAAGAGTACTTTTATAGTGTAAGTAAGGGTGAGCTTAGCAGCAAGAGTACCAGAAAAAATCCTCGCATTTTGATGCACTCTCGCTAGAATCGTGTGATGATTGTATTTTATATATGATTGTGTTGTAATTTTTCAGTTCAAATTTCACTCCTCAGAAAAACTTCGAAATCTCATCATTTTTTGTTTCACGGAGGATTTTCTTTCGAGCCTGCTTATAAACTATTAGCATATAGTTATTGTTATAGTTATAGTTTATATTAATAATTATAGTTATGAGTAAAAATGTTTTTTTAATGTTGAAAGAATATGGACGAATTCTTTATGGACTCTTCGACTTATCTCAAGCTTTGATTTATGAATGAATCTACAGGTAGATTTAGTTTTTTTCAAAATAATACCTGTGTTATGGTAACCTTAAGTCTCGTGTTATGATAACCTTAAAACTCTTCAAAAGAATCTCTCAAAAATTGAGAGGCTCTCCTTGTTAACCTTCCCTTTAATCAATAACTGAGCCACAATAACCTCTTCTGTTACGCGTTTTTTTGTATGACACGCTAGATAAGGATAATATTTTTCGATCTATAGTGAAAAACTTTCTAAAAACTTCTGTATTAAACTGTTACAGTCGAAAAAGAGCGAAAGAGCACAGAATCTTTTATTGTTACATGGGTCCTATAGTAACGTTCAGCCTGAAATAACATCACATTCGAACTCGATGATGCGAAAATACTGGACACAGCACAGCTGACCTTCTTGGAGAGCTGCCACATAATCAATGCACCAAACACGAAAAATAAACGAACGGACACAAACAACTTGTGAACGTCGCTTATGCTGACGTCCTGCATTGCATGGAGAATACCAATCAGAAGAAACAGAACAACTGATAAAAATAAGCATGCGAAAGTAAAAGACACACACTCTTACACTCTGGGTAGGTTTTAAAACTCACAACAACAAGCACTCATGATAAAACAAACTCTCAAACAAAATCAGAAAGTAGCCAAAAAGCAATGGTGATCAATCTACCCGCATAAACCGGAACCGTACTGGTAATATTTACCAAACTATGCAATATCGACAATATCTAACCCGTTTCCTGTAACATTCAAAATAACAATAAACCGACACTACCGTTTTGATTCATATTACGGACAGCTTCAAATTCCGGACACTCTCGTTTGTATGGGAAACATTTCACACGAAATGTTTCAATTTTCGCCGTCCAAAAGTTCTCATTTTCGAGGCTCGTTTTATTAGGTTTTTTCCATAAATATCATTGCAAATTTATAATGCTCAACTACCTTAGACGTCTCTTAAGTGGTTGAACGATTTCAATTGATGATTTGACTGTTCCATTAATGTCTACCGTGAGCTGTCCGTAATTCGAATCAAAGCGTCCGGAATATGAGGCAAAAGTGAGGGAGCGTCCGGAATAAGAATCATGAAAAGGCCACACGTTTTGATTTATTTTAAATTATTCAAGTTGCGGACGCGTATTCTTTACCCACCATCCGAAAGTTAAGGGCTTCCGACGCTCGATAACGCTAAAAAATCATACAGAATGATTTATTTTGTATGGTCTAAGCTGGGTTATACTTCACTGAGGCCTTAAGTGTCCGTAATATGAATCAAAACGGTACCTCAAACGGTTTTGACAGTTAAGTAAATGGTCAAACAACAGTATGGGTTATACGCAGTGAAGTTATGTAACCATTCAAAAATGACGATTTTCTCGAACAAAATTTGTGGTGGATGGTTTGCCAAAGGTAGGTAAACCATTCATTTTTTGGCCAATCTAATGTTAGACAAACAGTTGAAAAATTGTTAAACCATATTTAAAAATGAAAATAAAATAATGTATGTGTCATTGTTGGCTTATGGTACTTCATGGTATTTTAAACGTATGCTGACAGTTCTATTACATTTATACCATTAAAAAAAGAACGGGAATATTTCTTCGAAGAAATAATGAAACAAGTAATTACGTGTGAAAAAACTTATTTTTAATAAAACCTATAGAATTACAAATAACTTGTGATCACTTTAGTAACAACATTTTTGTTTGAAATGATTCCAGCCCACACGAACTACTTGTTTCATTATTCACTATTGCAAATGATCCACTGGAATTGTAGAAATAAAACTATCATTATTCATTTATTAAATCACTAATATTGTAATGTACGAGCACGGAATTCTGGTTATATAAGGTGCAATCCAAGCTGCATGGCATCATCACTCCGTCCCGGTTCCTCCGCTTATCATCGTTCTGATCGAAACAAAAACGGCAGCTCTTTTCTAGAGAGAGAGAAAAAAAAAACAATTGCACATTACATGCTGATTCATGGGGATCAAACTTGGAATCAGATTACATATCAGCAGTTCTGGTTCCGGTTTTAGTGAGATGAGATGTTCTTCATTTCAATGAAAAAACGACTATAAACTAGCAGGAGCAGAAATAATAAACTCGCGACGTTTTACAATTCTCTATTTTTTAGACAGTGCGAAAACAACCACGCATGAAAAATTCAGCAGAGTGTATGTTAAAAATTTACACGGTGGTATTGTTTTTCTTTTTTAGGATTTAACATGTTCTTTTAAAAAGCAGCAGCGCTTGTTTCAATATTTTTACTGAGGGTGAAGAGAGATCTTACATTTTATCAACAAAATATGGAACTTCTACAAATTATACTGCGAATTTCATCTCGGTGTAAATTTTCTAGCGTGTATCGCTTCAACTGTTTGCCAAACTGGTGCTTACCCCAGCAACACACATGTTATAATTGTGCATTATCAACTGATATATGACCAAAATTAGTCATATATAAATTGATAATACACAATTATAACATGTGTGTTGCTCGGGTAAAATTAGTTTATAGTGAAATATTTATGCGTGTGTGTGTTGCACAAATAGAAGCAAAACCATTCCCCAGAGGGTGGATTTATGTTGTTACGATTTCTCACGCCTTTGAACTCCATACCATTTAACAATAGAAGGACAAAATACTGTATTGTAATAATTCGCAATGGCTTTAACAAAAGATTATTTCTTGTTTAGAGTTTGGGGCTTCAAAATGTTCGACATAAATGCAACTGGTTGCTATATTTTGACCTTATCAATTTCATGCAACTTATTGTTTTGAAATTAAGGCAAATTGTATTTTTCTATGCCAGTAGTGCTAGGTACTGAAATCCGGAGTTTAAGTTTCAGCAGGAGCTTTATGGAGGTCGGTGTAATACCTGCACCGTTTGTTTTAACGAATTGTGGCTAGAAATTTGTCAGTTTAAAAGTTATATTTGTTCAAATAGATTTCATACACACAGGATATTGAGTTTATCCACAGAATCACACTGGGCGAAACATCTGTAAAATCGGTTTAAATTGTATGTTTGTCTAAATTAATCATTGAATAATCTGTGGAGTCCCAAATGGATTTCGGTCCATTAACAACACAAATGGACAAGACAAAATAGCAGTATTTTAATTTGGTCGAACCTGAGAACTCTATTACCGAATTACCAGTCGTCAAAAACCAGTAGTTTCAGTAGGTTGTTCAGTTATGGTAAACCAAGTTTTGATTCTAAATGCGCTCTTAGATTATCTTTAAAATTTCTAGTTAAGGCCTTTAGATCTACAATAATTTTTAATGATCGCTTTAAAATTGATAAGTAAGGATTATACCCTAAAAAAATTTTGCTCACTCATTTTAAGTCCAACGACTACGCAGTGTAACTGAAATAAAGTTTTAGCATGTCTTAAGAATGGAATCATGTGTATGGAATTGCTGAATCCGATGCCGCTCTCAAAAATGTTCCAAAACGTCACATTATTTACCTGGTCGCCACAGTTGTATAAAATACTAGTTTTATAAATGATTTCATGAAACTTAAAGTATGATTCATCAAACCTCTAACATTTATGATTCATCAAACTTCTAATTAATCTAATCCATCGAGCATGCAGAAGAGGACTTACCCTTAAAATCCTGAGACGAACCTTGAATTTTTAAATGACCACAATTCGGAGACCAGTAGATCAATAAATTTGAAATAAATTTTAAAGTAAATGTGGTAAGTTGGTCTTGCAATGCTCGGTTAAGACATCCCTCCTGACCCTCCCCCTTTTCTAGGTAACGGAAGAATCGCGGACGTGATGAGTCCTAAATTGGCGTCAAACGAATCTCAACGTCGAAATGAGCTAGAAGTTTGGTGTCTTCAGAAAAGTTATCCAGCAGATCAAGGGCTATCTGGTAATGGAAAATCTGATAAGGAACTCATAGGCTAGGGTGCACTTTTGACAAATTTTGTTCAATCAACTGTATCTCAAGATCCTTATCAGCTAGAAGGTAAGTGTCTTCGGCAAAGCTGTTCAGCAGATCAAGAGCAATCTGGTGATAAAATTGGATTGGATAAAATGGATTCATTCTCTAGGAGGCGCTAGTGAAAAGAAATCTTCAATCTTCACTTCCTCAAGTTTCTTATTAGCTTCCTTAAGATTGTTTTTTTCGGCTAAGATATTCAGCAGATTTAGGGCTATCTCATAGGAGAAAAGTCTAATTGTAAATTTATGAACAGCTTTATTGAAGATACTAACCTTCTAACTAATAAGAATGAAGAGCTAATAAAGAAAATTTGTAACAAGCACCACCTAGCGGGTAAATTCTCAATTAGATATTTCACCTCCAGATAGCCCTAAATATGCTAGATATCTTTGCCAAATAAACCAACCATCTAGCTGATTACTCAAGTAATGACTAGCCCACTAAATCGCCTTCCTGAGCTTATAGTGCTATTACACAGCAGACAAGCCCTATATTAGCCGTATAATAGCCCTACAAGCCCTGAAAGGTGAATTGTCGGGCTAGTGGTTACTTGAGAAGGATCTTGAGATACAGATGATTGAATGAAATTTGTCACCAGCGCCACCTAGCGGATGAATTCGCAATCAGATTTTTCATCGCCAGATATCCAAGAAAAGTTGGAAGCTATATAAAAGCGTATTCAGGTAAAATGCTGTTTATACAGTCTTTATTCAGTAAATAAACTGTTATTCAGCTACCAAAGTTATTTTGATCTGCTGAAGACCTTTGCCGAAGACACTAAACTTTTAACTCATTTGGATGTTGAGATATCCGTTTAAGGCCAATTTTGGACCCTTCGTGTCCTCGCTTTTTCCGTTACCTAGAAAAAGGGGTGGAGTCAGGGGTATGTGGCGACCAAGGATGGTAAGACCAACTAACCGCATTTACTTTGAAGTTTAATTCAAATTAATTGATCGACTGGTCTCCGAATTGAGACCATTTTTAAATTCCAGGTTCGTCTCGGAGTTTTAAGGGTTAAACTTTCGTCAAAGTTGAATATGAGGAACACAAACACACTTAGATCAAATCACCGAACTCGGTAATCTCATTACCGAAATCTCAACAGCTGAACGATCGGTAATCGTTTCGGTAAACGAGCCGATCATAGGATGCGTGTTTCTTACCAGACGGTCCACTATGGCCTCACTTGTTTCAGCAGTATTGATAACAATTATTGCAAAATACTTTTGCCATGATGGCCAGGAGCTATTAATCCAAGTACCGTTGATTCACAGCTTGATTTGATGACCAAAAAATGATCGATAGTAATAGTTTTGATTGAAATTTGAGCTTTTCGGCACCTTTTGTAACACTATTGTATCTTAAGTAGCACTAATAAGAGAAACTATTTTTTAACTGAATAAAAGATGATTTAAGTTCTTTTTTACGCCATTCGAAAGCTTTTGATCTCTTCTTAATAGAAAAATATAAGAGTTTTATAAAATAACGATTTTGATTCGTGTCTTGCTTGCGCTGTAAAGCTAGTGCTACTATGGGATCATAAATTAGAAATAATGCTACTATAGACCTATATAGGCACTGGCTCAAACGATATTGAATATAGAAATATGATTTTTAGTACAGTCAACACTTCTTTACTCGATATTTTGCATCTCGATATTGAGTAAAAGAACCAGTTGGTTTTCATAGCTACCTCGATGGCCCCTTGGATCGCAGTTACAAAGGTCTTGTATTCTGTAACATGATATCTCCCTAACTCAATGGTCCCTTCAATATCGAGCTATGGAGAGTTGACTGTAAAAGCTTTCAGATTACGTACAAATAATACCGTGGGTTTAATATTCAATTTTAAACAAATTTTTGTCTTAGTTAATCGGCAATTGGTACATCGATTCTACCGAACTTCGTATTCAGCTGCCAGTAACTTTTCCACATTTCGTTTCGTTTCGTCATCTGCAGTCTGAGAAATTTTCTTACACCGTTTCCTTTCCCATCGATCAGAAACATTTGCATACCACATACCCTCACTGCTCCTGCGAGCGACTTGCAGCCTAGCAGCAGGTCTTGTTGGCACTGTTGTTGGATTTACCCAACTGGCAGAACGAAGCGTGGAAATATATGGTGAGGTGAGCGCGAAGGTGACAACGACGACGACGACTACGAATACGAGTCGATATGATTCACCACCACCCCAATGCAATGATGATCGGGGCTAACGGGCAGCCTCCTTGATACGATACTATGTTCGAATTAGTACGTAATCGTGGAGCATCGTCCATCGGCGAGGCACAGTGGGTATTTTTGGAGTGATATTACCATATAATATTACCATATTTGGCGTTGACGACAGTTTGCGGCGGTCATTGACGGGGATGTTGATATCGTTGTAAAATGCAAATATGCAGTGGTCTAACGATCGTTAGATGATGGATTATGATTTTATTATAGTGAAAAGATTAATTAGTTGAATAATTAACCTACGTAAACGAGACTAGTACTTGTTCAAAGTGCTTACTGATGAATAAAGTGCATATACGAATAGCCTTCCTTAGCCGAGTGGTTAGAGTCCGCGGCTGCGAAGTAAAGCCATGCTGAAGGTGTTCGGGGTTCGAATCCTGGTCGGTCCAGGATCTTTTTATAATGGAAATTTCCTTGACTTCGCTGGGCATCAAGTATCATCGTACCTGCCACACGATATCGAATGCAAAAGTGGCAATTTAGGCAAAGAAAGCTCTCAGTTAATAACTGTGGAAGTGCTCTTAGAACTTGCCGTATGGATGCTGAATGCATGATTTGCGGAGGTTATTCTCACGCCAAGAACGTCTGTCCTGTGAAGGA
Source organism: Aedes aegypti (assembly GCF_002204515.2). Classification (NCBI taxonomy): domain Eukaryota; kingdom Metazoa; phylum Arthropoda; class Insecta; order Diptera; family Culicidae; genus Aedes; species Aedes aegypti. Next base: position 324,967,064 of record NC_035109.1, read on the forward strand.
TACCGATAAGTTCAAATGCGCAAATTGCGGGGGCAATCATAAGTCAAACTTTAGGGCTTGCCCTTCGCGTAGGCGAGTCATCGAGACTCATGCCAGGCAGATGGATGATAATATCCGTTACGACAACGGTCGTTTCCGAAATGTCCCTGGTAAAGTATCGAACCATGCTCATTTTTCAGTTAACAATGCTTTATTAAGAATCGTACCCATCAGCATGATTATTCATGCTCATTCACAAACTAATTTTAATCCGTCGGGTAGCCGTTCGAATCTTTTAATTTCGAATGTATCTACCCACAGAAAACCCTTTTCCGATATCGTAGCAGGAAATTTGAACTCCTACCCCATTCTTAATGTTTCAAATCAAATGAAAAAAAAAACTCTGCCGCCACAGGAAACTTCTACTCCGCCTTTTCGTCTACCGGAATTCTAACGGAAAATCATCAGATAATGTACCCACTTCAAGTGATATGTCTGCCTCTGATTTTAATTTTCTAACTGAACAATTGAATCTCATGATTGATGCAATGTTCAAAGCCACCACTATGACTGAAGCAGTCCAAGTAGGTGTAAAATTTACAAATCAAATTGTTATTGGATTACGTTTTTCTAATGGATCCAAATAATAATTTAAATATTTTAAATTGGAATGCTCGTTCTCTGAATGGTAAAAAGGACGAGCTGTTTAATTTTCTTACGGTTAATAACGTGCATTTAGCAGTTATTGCCGAAACGTATTTAAAACCTGGAACTAAACTCAAAAGAGATCCTAACTTTTTTGTTTATCGTAACGATCGACTTGATGGGGCATATGGGGGAGTTGCAATCATCATTCATAGGCGTATAAAACATCAACTTTTGTCATTTGAAACTAAATTTTTTGAAACTTTAGGTGCTTCAGTTGTAACACATCTTGGTAAATATACTTTCATAGCTGTCTATTTGCCTTTTCAATGCTCTGGACAGCAAGTTAATTTGCTCCAAACTGACTTGCGTAAATTGACTTGCAATAAGTCAAATTTTTTTGTCATTGGTGACTTTAATGCCAAACATCGGTCATGGAATAATTCTCAAAGTAATTCCAACGGCAGAATTTTATTCGATGAGTGCTCTTCAGGATATTTCTCAATTCAATACCCTGACAGCCCTACGTGCTTTTCCTCTTCTAGAAATCCTTCTACGATTGACTTGGTCTTAACGGACTCTAGCCATCTTTGTAGCCAAATAGTTACTCACGCTGATTTTGATTCTGATCATGTCTCTGTTACATTTCGAATTTCCCATAAAGCGATTCTCAATCCTATCTGCTCCACTTTCAATTATTTACGAGCCGACTGGAATATATATGAAACACATATTGACTCTTATCTTGATGTTAACATTTATTAACAAACAAAACTTGATATTGACAATGCTCTTGAAACCTTAACAAATTCCATTGTTGAAGTCAGGAGCATTGCAATCCTAAAATGTGAAGTAAAATTTGAATCCGTGATTATAGACGATGATCTTAAACTCTTGATACGTCTTAAAAACATATGAAGAAGGCAATTTCAACGCACTCGCGATCCTGCTATGAAAATTATATGGCAGGATTAGCAGAAAGAAATCAAGAAACGTTTTGCACAATTAAGAAACAAAAATTTTGAAAATAAGATTTTTGAATTGGACACTGGCTCTAAGCCCTTTTGAAAATTATCATAAATTTTGAAAAAACCTCAGAAGCCAATACCGGCATTGAAAGAGGAAAACAAATTATTACTAACTAATTGCGAAAAAGCTCAAAAACTTGCTATGCAGTTTGAAAGCGCGCACAATTTAAATTTAGGACTTACTAGTTCAATTGAAAATCAGGTGTCCTGAGAAAATATTATCAATCAAGAGAACGTTTTCGAAAATGCCTGGGAGACTGATTTGGAAGCAGAGAGAACTATTATTAAAAAATTCAAAAACATGAAAGCTCCTGGCGATGATGGAATTTTCTCATCCTCATCAAGAAACTTCCAGAAAGTAGCTTATCATTTTTAGTTGATATATTTAACAAATGTTTTCAATAAGCATATTTTCCTGACAAATGGAAAATGCTAAGGTTGTTCCAATTTTAAAACCAGACAAAAATCCTGCAGAAGCTTCTAGCTATCGTCCAATCAGTTTGCTTTCCTCCATCAGTAAACTTTTTGAAAAGGTAATTTTTGAATTTAACTTTCAAAAATCACATTGCGGGCATTGAAGCCAAATGTAACAAATATGTAAAATGTCTCTATTCCCTTATTAATATAAAATCAAAACTTTGTCTTAAGAACAAGCTTTTAATATTCAAACAAATTTTCAGGTCAGCCATATTGTATGCTGTACCAATATGGACTATCTGTTGTCATACCAGGAAGAAAGCTCTGCAGAGAATTCAAAATAAAATTTTGAAAATGATTCTGTAGCTTCCTCCCTATCCAATGTTGAAACATTGGAAAAAATGATAAATAAAATAATGAATAATTTCAGGCAAAAATCGTTACAATCTTCTATTACCACGATAAATGCGTTATATGTTTAGGTTAAGTTAGGTTAAGTAAATTGAAAGCGTGTTTTTTTCTGTTACAAGCAGGTGAAATCAACCCATCTGTAAAAAAAAATCTGGACTGCTACGGCAAATGAAATGTAATATTTTGTTAACAAAGTGCTAATAAAATCTTATTTTTTTTTCCAAATTAGGATGATTGTATTGTATAATAACACAGAACACCAAGATATAAGAAATGAATGTAATATTTGGAATGATACTAATAAAGAAATAAAAAAGGGATATTAGGAGAGATCCTTATCAAAACGAGTCTAGTACACGACATTGTAGACGGCCGTAAGCTATAGTAGAATTAAATGGTATAGTGCAAAACATACGAATCACATATATTAAATTTTGACCATTTGCGAACTACCCAACGAGCACTATCCTTTTCCACAATCGCCACTGCCCACCGCCTCGAAAAAAATGTGTAAATGAAAGCATGTTGCATATTGCACCAGCAAACAATCGGTGAATGAACCGAACACGAGTAGAATACCGTCGTCCGATGATTGACTAGAGCTGCTGGGCATAGACAAAGAGAGGGTCAGGGGGTCCCACGGAGAGGAAAACCACAGGCACCACAGTCATCTCCGAAAGGGAAATTAAAATCACGCATCATCACGATCGGCTGGCTCATAACCGCCGCTCCGGCTTCTGAAATGAAACATTCGCACTCGGATCTCGGACGATGATTCTTCGATTGCAATGCGAAAACAAAGGCCAATCGGCGACAATTACTCGCGTGCCATCATTAACATTTTTGACGAGCTGTCTTCGAGTTCGATTCAATGAACCGTGCTATTCATATGCATACCTTTGGGTACCTTCAACAGAACGAGTCCTCGCGGTCGAATTCCTCGTCTCCGGTCTCCGGAACCGAAGATTGCTTTCGACGGAAAATGCGTAACAGCCGAACGACGACCAGTTCCGCTGCGTATCGACTGAGGAATGCGGGCCTAGAAAACTACCTGCTCCAGTTTAGTTGCTAATTGACCAAGCGAACTGATAATTATCCACCCCCTCGCGAAAGGGTGGGGCGGAAAACGATGAAAAGCAAGCGGAATGACAAGCGCAATAAAATTCCAATAAAACCAAACAAACAACTCATTTTCAAAACATTTAAGCAGTAGGGGAAGTCAGGGTAAAACCGACACTGTGGGTAAGATCGACACCCTTTGATTTTTCATGTTTTGAGCAGATTTTCATACAGTTTCCACCACGCTCTATCTTAACTTGTGAAATGTTGTGTTTCGAATGACATTACAACTTACGCTACCAATAAACTGCCAAAATAAACAACAAAATCATATTGGATAACATAGAAGCAACAGCAGTTGCAATATTTGGCTGTTATTCTTTAACTATTTCGCATGTGAATTTTTTTAAATGTCATTATTTGTTCTGCGTCTACATCATCATTTACTATTATTACGTTGATACAACATGAAGGAGAAATTATTTTTTGGTTTTACGACAGCTGAAAACGCTATTGAAAAATAAATGTCCACTCGGGGTAAGATCGACACTTTCATTTGGGGTAAAATCGACACCTTTCTTTGCTTCATAATCTAATTTCAGGAAATCTTTCTAATCGGAGGACTATCTCTGTAGTTTATGTGAGTCTTTATTTTTGAATTCCAGTGAAGTTCATGGATGGCGAACTTGTTAACATGTAAAATATGATACCATGTAACTTATTACAAGCTATCATTAAGTATTAAAAAAACATTTTTATGTTATCACGTTTCAACTTCTTTGATGAAGCTTGAAGAAAAATTTCTCATTTAAAATTGAAGAATTAACAGAATTTGAAATATTTTCACATAAATTAATCTTATTATTTATTTACAAACCATGAGGTTCGAAAGTTTTTATTATCTAAAAATAATTACACTTTTCTGTTTTGTAAAAATAAAACAGTATTTATTTTCACAACTAATTATTCGCTACAACTTTATCTACGTAAACATTACATGAACAAAATTTAATAATATCCATGTGTATTCACCCCAACTTTATAATCTTAGCATGGAACATTTGAAATTTTCACATTTATTTAGTGGATCTTTGGCCTCTCCTCAATAATTTACGTAATATGTGTATGATCCTTCAGAGGAAGGGGTCATAAATGTCGAAAGTCATGTTTAAAGCATTCTTTCGAATATGAAATGTGATGGTGATGTTTACAACGTATAAATTTTACTCAAAGTGCATGTGTCGGTTTTACCCCAACAGGGTGTCGATCTTACCCGCACTCTCAATTGTCTCACCTAAAAATGATGCAATATCAATTTGATTTAAATCACTATATAACCTTAATATATCATCCAGCGATTGCAAGGATTGATAGATTTATAACCAATATGTGATTCTACAACAATTTTGGGTTCGTTTAACAAGCTAAAGTACATAAATTTTATCAATAACCTTAGGGTGTCGGTTTTACCCCGAATTCCCCTAAAGCAAACAAATTAGCATTGCAACAACTTTGCGACGTGTTGTAGCGGAGCCGAGCGGGTAATCACACCTGAGTGCGAGGACTGTGCGCGATTCGTGTTGGCTCGTGTCGATCGCTGATGAGATGCGTCATTCCGACTCGGCGGCAGCAGTCATCATCGAAGGGGCCTTGGCTGGTGTCGCGCCGTGCAGTGCAGGATTGCAGCAGCAGCAGCAGCAGCTACTAGTCCGGATCGAACTGCAACTCGGATATGAAGCAATCGTCCGGTCCGGTAGTATGGATCGACTGCTCCGGTATGAGTCATATCGTCCGTCGATCAGGAAGGTGTGCGAATTCGAAATTGACGGAAAAGACCAGAAAATTGGTTTTCTGCAAGGCACTGGGGGGATTCATCCCGTGTGAGTGATACGTAACAGCTTGCATTCGAGTGAGGGCGAGGTAGGGAAGAATATCTGATGTCTCAATTCACGATGTGTGTCATTGCAACTTGCAAGTGGTGCATTCGGTATGCCGAAGTCGTTATCACGATTGCTCTAATTGTCGAAGGGCCGCCGACTGGTAGCAAGGTCAATTTGCGATGGATTGTTTTGAGTATGTGAGAGATAGTTAGGAACTGGTTTCAAATTGAAGAATGCGTCTCTATGCGAGAAGGCAGAACAGTTTAGAGTGAATTTAATTGTTGCATCAATAAAGGTTGATAATTTAATTGTTGGGGTGATAAGTGTTACTTCATCGCTACGCAGCTGTTCTTTTCACTAAGGTCATTGAGATTTGAGAAATATGGAATGTGAACTAATTCGAAAACAATGCGTTAGTAACATATTCGATTTCAAGTTGTTAAGAAGTTTTTTTTCTTGTTCGAGATCTCAATTTTGTTTCTTCTGAATTTATGTGCAAGGGTATATATTCTTCTTCTTCTATTTATTTCTGTACCTACCGGGACAGAGCCGGTTTCTCAGCTTAGTGTTCTTATGAGCACTTTCACAGTTATTACCTGAGAGCTTACTTTGCCAAATTACAATAAGGCTATCCATGAGGACTTTCCGCGATAGGACTGACATCTAAAAGTGTGAATGCAACCGAAACGAATGAGTAAACAAAGCATGCGAGTGCTGCCGGAGCTTTACATTTTCCTTTGTAATCGAACGGTCACTCCGATCGCGAAACGTCAACAGCTCTTGGTAAACAAAAAAACAGCTGATCGCAGCTGTCTCATGGATTGCCTTATATTTGCATGTGTATATCATGTGTCAAGCATGAAGATAAACTATGCCCTGGGAAGTCAAGAAAATTGAAAAGATCCTCGACCAGTGGGGTTCAAACCCTCGACCTGAATAGCTGCGCGTTTACCGCTACGGCTATCTGGGCCTTGGGATATGTGTAGAGTGGTTCGAAACATCGTTTTTTCTCAACATCGCTCATTCTATTTTTGCTTAAAATCTGAATGTCCTCTCAAAATTTGAGTTAGTTTGGGTATTAGCAATGTTGAC